>NW_007579108.1:114385-124591 GCF_000690725.1 Stegastes partitus | reverse complement strand
TACTTAGGTCAGCATCACTCTTCCTCTTCTGGGTCTTCTCAGCTACTCAGCAACACGGTTCAGAGTTGATTTGTATTGATCGGTTGCCTGATGTCACTCTTTCGCTTTCACTCCTTTGCTTTTATAGTTCTGCCTCTTTTTTAATCTAGTCAGGATGCTTCAACTTAAGGTGAATTGACTTGAAATTAATTGTCTTTGCTCTAAAGGAGAATGCTTTCCTGTAAGCACAAAGTATATCCTGGAAATTAGAGAATGGCAAACCTATAACTTATGCAACTGTACTTTATTTTCGCAGTGCAGTAACTGCACTTTCTGTAAGATCAATGAGACCTTTCTAATGTTTTTTTTTTTTTTCTTTTTTGTAACAGGAGCATTTCTATGATTGGGGGGGGTGGGGTACTGGATATTTAGCATGGCGCCTCAAGACCATGTCCAGGAATACAGAAAAATGGCCAGCCAAGGCAGCCACAGTGACTCAAGCACCAGGACCAAAGTGCTGGAGGTTAGCAGCCACATTGCCTGAGCAGCTTGATGGAGATGCCTGCAGGGAGGCTATTTCATTTCTTGTTCACTCTCCTGATGAAGCAGGTGTGTTTCAGAAGATGATGACCTTGCAACATCGCCAGGACCTAGTGCATGATCTGCAGAGAACCACGGATGTCTTTAAAACATTCCCACGATTTTTAGATGTCAAAGGACTGAGTTGTACATTTCTTTTTTTTTTTTTAACTTCATTGTTTTGTTTGGTTGAATGTATGAAATGAACGATACACTGACCATTGGCTTAATGTATTTGCATGCGTGTGTGATCAACAGCTGAATCAAGACTTCCTGCTGCTGTTCGGAGCTGAAACAGCCTCCAAGATGCTTCATCAGTGGGACACAGCATTCAGGCCCAAAGTTATCAAAGAGGCCAAACACCTGACTCAGTCAACTGAGCTGCTGAGAAACTCACAGAACGATGACACCAGTAAACTACATGACATGCTCTGTTTATATTCCAAACACCTAGTGCTATTTGCTTTGAGCATTCTAAGTAGATACAATGATGTGTTTTGTCCCATTTTCCTCCTGATAGACTGGGATAGTGACGTGGCTTCTCTGCTGCTCTTTCTCTATCTCTTGCCACCCACAGCTGGACGGACGCCAAGATAAGTTCCAGTAGTGCAGTGGACAAAATGGTACACTTTCACAAGGTATGTCCGTCTCATATGCTAAAATTCAACAAGCCAGTTTTTCAGCTATATTATCTCAATTAAAAACAACTTGCAAAAGCATGTGCGTCCCCTAGAGATGTATGTTTGCAAAAAGAGAGAGGACTAATCTAACTAATTTAATTGGCCAGTTACCAATGGCGTGGACAGGCATACCTCTTCCGCGCTTGAAATTTGGTAAGCAACATGTGTGGATGTTGTTGGTATGGCGTGTAGCTAAGGCAACAATCATATCTGAAAGAAAAGAGGAGTTTCCGCTGTCTCCCAGTATGTGAACCAGTTCTCACCGGCCATGATAGCTGTAAGGACGTATGCTGCGCTCAGTGAAAAATTCAAAACAGTCATAGGTTCAGTGCAAAATACAGATTCAGAATACATAAAAGCTCGAAACATACTTAATTATAACAAACCTCAACATGTTTTTGGACCTTGTGGGAGGAAGCTGGACGGGTCGAACATGTAGACTCCACGCAGAAAGATCCCTGGTGTCCTCACCGGGATGCGAACCCGTGACCTTCTTGCTGTGAGGCACTGCGTCACTTTGCAGCCCGCTTTCCAACATGCAGTGAAAAAATCACTTCTGGATCAATTATTGGTGTCTTCAGAAATATTTAAATCAATAGTGAATATGCAAGATAAACATGAATAAAATCAGGTTTATCTTATCAAGACTTTGACTGACTAAACAACTCTCTACAGCTTCTTGCAAAACTTGAATCATCTCTGCCACCATTCTTTGGTTTTCTGATCTAATCTTGCAAAGTTCTCAATGACCTAATAAAAACTAACAACAAGGTAACTCATTGTGCATCTGGGTTTAAAGCGGAAGCCTGTGGTGTGCATCTGGTGTTCTTATCAGTGCCATCGCCCACCAGACTGACATGTCTGGACATGTCTTTTTGCCTCCACAACAATTTTTGTGTCCTAGTTGATGTACTCTCTACATTTTATGGCTTGTGGTCACACAGGTTTGTTCGGTTTGTACATGAATCTAATTCAAACTTCACATTTCTCACTTTTGTCATTTGTTTAGTTTAATAGTCTACAACACCAAACCTTTCTTTTGCTCAGACAGCAGGTGGCAGCTTCAACCTTACATTGAACTCAGAGGATGGCGTGATCTGAAGTTCTGCTGACGAATGTGGATTTAAAATGATGCTGAGCAAGGCTGTCTCTAGAAAATTAGTGTTAAATCAGTGTTGTGTTTATAGTGGCATGTTACTGCAAAGGAGGACATTGTGGTGATCCAACACTGTTGGTTTCATGTTACATGAGTGTTTTGATGTGTGAGAGAAGCCATGTTAAACCACTGAATTCATTCATACTGTAAAATTGATCTTATCATTTCTCAGATTTCATCTAAACAGCTGCTGATGAAATGTGTTTCCTGAGCACTTTGATTCAGACATATTTTTATTTATTTATTTGTTCCTTTCATGAAGGTAGACAACATAATTTTTATATTAATGCACTCTACATTTTCAGATCTACACCTCCATGATTGGAAAGGAGCAGCAAGAAGAAAAAAAAATCTTGTATTTGCCTGCCCCCTATTTAAACAACTAAAATAAGAAAACAGAAAAGATGGTCCGATATCACATACAGTTGATTTTCAGTAACCTACCCAATTACCACTTTGATTATAATAACAAAGCAAAATAAAACAAAGAAAATGAAACGAACAAAAAAATAACATAACAGTCAACGTGAAAGAATCCACATTGTTATGGTAATCGTAACATTTCATCATCACACCATAATGGCAGATTCCTATAGTTTCTCTTACCTTGCATCATGCCATTTTCGGACCCTCCCCTAGGGGCGTGTGTTCTCACACGCGCCAAAGCCTTGGGAAGTCTCGTGAGGAGACCGTCGGCTCAGTAAGAAACGGGATGGCAAGCTGTAAGGAGCTCGCGATGGCGGCGGTTCTATGTGAGTCCTAAACTGATTAATTTGGTAAATGTTTGCTAGAAAGTAAAGCCTGAAACCTACAAGGCAAAGACTTGGTGTTTAAAGTGTATTCTGCAGACTCAAGTTTATGAATGAGGGGGTTTCATCAGCCTCCTACCTGACTCATGTAACAAGTCGTCGGATGAGTAACAGCGTACATGACGACATCTTCTTGCACGAACTGATTATTTTACTACTGAGATGATGTCAGGGCTGTGGTGGAGGAGTTCGGTTATACGTCGCGTCCGACATTCACGGTTAATTTATCGGTCAGAAATCAAACTAAATAGTAAATGGACTATGTTACGCTAGCACATTGTGAGTGCTAGTGGCATTCAAAGCGCTTTACGGTTTGTCATTCAACCATTCACACAGCAGCGTTTGGGAGAAAAACGAGTTCGGTGTCGAGCTTTATACCGGCGATTTTTTAAAAACACGCACACGCGCACACCGTTTGGGTTTACACATGCTTCCGGAGTCTGTCGCAACTCACGTGGGCTCGTGCTCATTTTACGCCTCACGTTCGCCCGGTGTACAGCCGTCACGTCCCAGTGGAAAATCCCGTTAAAATCCAAGCAAAGCGTGTCCCGATAAAACACTTCCTGGTTAGAATAATGTTAGGCACCGTTCGCTGTTGAGCTGATGAGTCATCCGCTTTCAACGCAAATATCCTCCACATACAACAGAACAGGGGTTTGTTAGTGTCATGTTTGCACCCTTATCTCTTCAGCGATTAACAACACAGTCATTTGTTTTAGCTTTGACAGTTTTTTCAATCATGTGAGGCCTCTTCCGGCCCTCAAATCTTTTTTTTTCTTTCTTCTTTGGGGAGTCTTGGGGAATACCATCACTGATAATCGCTCTTATGCAATAACGGTAAACATGTAGGTCTGCTTCCTGCCTTTTTGCCATCAGCGAGTTATCCATAGTTTTGAAGATCTTCAGAGATCAACTGAGAGAATCATACATTAATCTTCAAAAAAAAAAAGACAAAGTGAAAACTGATTCCTGAAAAGTAATGTCAGTTCATTTAAATATAAAACTCATTTACCCTCTTAAAGTCGGTACTTCGTCGCGGCAGCTTCAGCCACATGAATGTTTTGAAGCTATAAAAGAGGAAATACTTTCTGTAGGTTTCTGCGTATTTAAAAATCCAACCTTCAGTTTAAGCGTAAATAAGTACAGCGCTCTGTTGCTTTACATATGTAATGAGGTTAATGATCATGACATCCAGGGTCAAGGCAAGAATTAGAGGGTGTTTTTTAAAAAAAAATAAAAAATCAGAATTAAAATCCGCAGTATAAAATGTCAGTTACCTATAACCAGTGTTTTTGTTTCCAGGCTGCCTTCTCCACATTTGTGGTGCAGTGACTGTCAACTGCTACGCCATCCAGGATGGTCAGCGAACAACGTACTACCTCCTACATGATTTTAGTGCCTTCACTGCCAACCCATCAGACTGGGACTACTCGTGGAACAATGGATCTGTAAGTTAAACAAGTCAGAACAGCTGGGCTTCATGTTTTCTAACATGATACATTTCCTGTCTCCATATTTTTCATGATGGATGTTTTGCTTTGTCACAGTAACTAATGAATCTCTCGTTATATGAAAGCCTCCATTTCATTTACATGTTTCTGTAAACAGTGTCAATAGATCATCCTCCATAGAAGCACTTATGACAAGGGAAATGGTGAAAAAGACAAACAAATTACCTCAAAAAACATTAGAAAGTCCCATTCAATCATTAGATCTGATGTGACTTACTCACAGTATGACAGTCTGGTTGGTTCTGATGACTCACTGTATTCACGCTGCAACATACAGGTGCAATTTTTTTATTAATAGGATTAAATGGTTTGACTGAGGGCTGCAAGGTGGCTTGGTGGTTAGCACGTTGCCTCACAGAAGGTTGCCGGTTTCTGTCCCGGTGGGGACACCCAGGATCTTTCTGCGTGGAGTTTGCATGTTCTCCCCGTGCAGCGTGGGTTCTCTCCGGGTTCCTCCCACAGTCCATGTTGAGGTTAATTGGTGATTCTAAATTGTCTGTAGGTGTGAATGTGAGTGTGCTTGGTTGTCTGTCTCTAAGTGTAGCCCTGTGATAGACTGGTGACCTGTCCAGAGTGTCCCCTGCCTTCACCCTGAGTCAGCTGGGATAGACTCCAGCCCCCTGCGACCCTAGTGAGGATTAAGTGGTGTATCGATGATGGGTGGATGGATGTTTGACTGATGTTTTCTTTTTATATGCATATTTCAGGATCACGTCCTTGCAAACCATATGGACAAAAACGATCTGGTGGTTAACAACAGCATTAGCACTCTTGTTCTTTCACAATGCATCCCTGATATTGGCTTCACTGCAACCTGCTTCTTGGAGGTATTAACCTTTTAAGATGTGAAAAAAGTCACTATACACTCACCAAATCATGAAATATGCTCAGTTAATGGAGTGAATAGTTCATTTAATGAAATGATTGAGCTGTGATTTCTAAGCTCTAGACTGAAAATGTGTTTGTTTATTTTTCTTAGGGGAAAGCGTACATGGCTCACTGTACCTGTAAGTGTCCTTATTTTTGTCTTTTTTCAGTTTCTTTATTTAAGAAGTACTATAAAATTCTGTTTTCACTGCAAACACATCGTTGTACTGTTTACATTGTGTCACATTCTCCATTTTTTCCTCCTTTATTTTAAAATAAGACGTGAATTTCCACGTACCCAGTGTTCTCATGAGAATGTCTTCTTTTTACAGTGAACTGCACTGCCAGTGTTCTGCCTCACGTCGCTGGTACAGGTATAATCTTTTTATCAGATATGGGTCACACACTAATAGAGATAATTAGTTAAAGGAAATGATTTTGAGTGAACAGGAAGGTCATAAGTCTGCTTGCTAGGGTTAATAACACAAGGTTACATCATGTGTCAGGGCTTCCTGTTTGTCTCGCCGTGAGAACGCTCGACACTCATGCTGCCAACTGCAACACCTTTTGCCTCAAGGCACTTTCCATTCATTAACAGTAGACACTAGCTTTTGGATAATATCTAGTGTAGGCTCACACAAAACTAAAGATACCTGTCAGGTGCCTCCACCCCACAGCTGAGACAACGCATGGATAAGGCAAGATGCTTTAACATGTAACAGCTGAGTTTGACTGTCTGGAATTAACATTACAGATACCAACCACATCATTTTAGCTAGTTGTGGTCAGAATTCTTTTCCCCAGATAAGATAAGATTAGATAAGGCTTTATTTATCTCACAGTGGAAAAAGTCACAGCAGCAGTACACGCAGAGATACACACATACTAGAGAAAAAAGGTTTACATATGAGAAATAGTGCAAACCTAAGTATAAAAATACACATTAAAAAAAGAATAGTGCAAGCACAGAATATAAAAATGAGGGTATAAAAAATTCCATGAAAGAAAAGGCAAAATTCACAATAGTCACTCAAATATCTAGAAACTGAAAAAAGTAATAATAAATAAAATTTTTCTAAATTATAGTTTAGTGAAATAAGACATTGCTTTTGAATTGTGATTGAAAAGAATGATTTAAAAAAAAAAAAAACTGTCCCAGACAAATTAGAGCACTTTGCTGATGAGCAGTGGGCTAAACGACTGTACATGTCATGGAATAGTGCAAACAACCAGTGTAATATAAATAAATATTTCTAAGTCCCTTCCACAGATATCTAGATATCTATAACATCATTCTGGCAAAGCCACAGTTAGAGATATCTGTACTTTAGTTTGCACCAATCAAAATAATAGCTGTTGATATATCAAACACCATTAGGACTGGTGGGACATTGGTCTAGGGAAGCATTTGAGCAATGTTTGCAGAAGTAATGGCGACTGCTGTGGTGGATTAGGTTGTTAGAAAATGAAATAGTTTGTGGAAAAAGAGAGCTTGTTCATGACAGACATGCAGGTGGGCTTTACTAGAGCTTTAGCCCCAGGTACAAGAAAGAACCATGTAGATATGTTGAACTGAGTGGAACTAAAGATATCTTGAACTAGATGACTAGTCAGAACTAAATTGTAGATATCTGAAACTGGAACTACAACTAGTCATAATTGAAATGCCGATATCCACCATTCACATTGTTGAATTGTAAATATCTGTAACAAAAAAAACCCCCAAACACATGAATGGTAAAAGTGACGTGTCTGAAGCAGAATGACATTGTGAACAGGAAGCACTGAAATCTGCAGTACGTGTTCAATCTAGCTAATAATGAATGAATGAAAGAATGAAAATGAATGAAAAATACTTTATTCATCCCAGAAGGGAAATTCAATCAAATAATAATAAATGTAAAAGCTAGTCGCACTACGTGGATGTTGTCGGGATCAGATTTGGGACACGACAACTACACCCTCCTCTGCCAACTCATTTATGAATTAACCAATAGATTGCAAGGATTTACTCATTAATGTAGAGTGACTGCATGGCTCCAACAGTGAGCAAGCTCATCTTGCTTCCCAATACTTCTTTTTTTTGTGATTGCTTGATGGATAGTGTGTTTAAGAGGCCTGCGTGAATCCCTAGTGTGTAAACTTCCATTGAAGCTATTCAAGAATTTTAGTAAGCTGAAAGAAAAATGAATTTTTGTAGCGTTTAAAAAAAAAAATTCATTAAAGCACACTGTTGGACTTCATACTCTCTTTTCAGACCCTGTCCCCTGGATTGCTTTTGGGATGTGTCTCCTGCTGGCTGGTCTGTGTGCTGTGCTGTGCTACAAGTTCAGAGATAAAATTCGCAGGTATTTTTAATCAAGTCAGCATATAAAATAACACACATTGCTCTCATGTTGCATGTTTTAAATAATGCTTTTTTGGCTTTGTTAGAATGTGCAGCTGCAGCCAGGTCGGAGGCTTTTACAATGCTGTTAAGATGAGCGCTGACCCACCAGCAGCTGCTGTGGTGGAGGTGAATGTGTAGAAAGTCATACTTTTTTTTTTTCTTCCCCCCCCCCATATGCTGTGGGGCTGAAAGGTGTACTCCATTTATAATCACAGATGATGTAAAAGTGTCATTTAGAGTAGTCTCGCGGTGCCTTATGCTTTTATTCTGTGCAATATTTTACTGCTTTTCCACTGGTTTCCCAGAATTCCTGTAGCAGGAACATGCTTTCATTACTACATTAACCTCCACATTTGGCCAGTAATCGTCCCCGTTTCCCTTTTAAATCCTTTTTTTATATATCAAATTTAATTAATATTTGCATTAAGTTATTCTAGCAAAGTATTGGAATAACTATTTATAACTTCTTTTTTTTTTCCTCCTTGACATATTTGTGATAAATTAGTCTGTTACAATCATGTTCTCTTTTGAAAATATTCCTGTCACTTTTTAATGTCTTAAGCTACAGTAATAAGTTATAGATTTCCATGTATCTTGCCACTATAAGCTTATTTACTGTCTACTGCCTCACTGTTGTCAGCCGTATTTAGGACCAAATCTACACGGTTGTTTTTCTACATATATATATATATGACTGGATATGGGAGACTTAAATTGACAACTCTCACTTAGAATAATTTGTCCTGCCCAACTGTAACCACATGTGGCTTTTTATCAGTTTCATGTTTAGTGAGAGGGGTTTTAAAGCCGAGGTTGGCAGTATTTGTCCATCACTGGGTGAAAATTGCAGACCAACCTTCCAGTATGTTGTGATTCTAGCGGTGAGAAAACCAGACTTATGCACCTTAACTAAGTCTATTTCAAGACCAATCACGCATATTTTCTCACAGATCAGGTGACGTCATGTAAATAACGACAGCGCGACGGTTGGATGTGTTGTAACGTCCCACATAAACGTTAACTTATAGTTTGAAGAACGTGTCTGTGCTCATCTGGTGGGAAGGTCCTTTCCCAGTTTCCTGCCAACCCCAGCTATCCGCATTTTTACTGGCCTTTTTAACATTGGTTTTGACGAGGCACAATCGTAGCACACCAACAATGGTTGTGCTTGCAAACAGAGCACAAACAGTATTTTAACAGCCTTTATAGTAACACGACAGCTGATTGGCTATGATGAATTGGTGCACACGTGAAAAGTTCTTGCGGCTGTGAAAGCTGACAGACTCTTTGCTGCACCAGCGAGTGCACTTTGAGGGCCCAGCAGCAGTGTAGCGACGTCTCCCAGGTCCAGTCAGGATCCCCATGCATTTGTTAACATCACCCATAGCTGTGGAAGCTACGAGACCTATAATGCAGCACCAGGGCGTGCCCTTTCAGTGTCCTGTAGCATTACCTTATATAATAGTAAATATATTTAGATGGTTATAAATATACCTATTATGTATATGCAGTTATAAATATGTTGTTAAATGTTTATATTTTATACACCTGATAGACCTTTATTATAAATACACTAAAATAAGCTTTGATGCAACCTTGTGTGCAGGATAACGGTATCTAATACAGTTGTTGCTGCAGAGGGAAATACAACACCCACAAGTTGTACTGTAGCACTGGATTGCAAGATGAATGTATCCAGACATTCACTGTACTCTGTCTTAAATTATTCATGAGTCCATGTGTTTACTGTCTGCCTTATGAAATTGCACTTTTATGTCAATCAAATCATGTCCTTGTTTCTGTATCATCTTTCTGCTCCAGCTGTGTGATTGTGATTTTTGCTCTCTTGTCAAAAATCCAATTAAAAGCTCTTTTGGAAACAGGTGTTGTTTTCATTGTTGTTTCAAGTCATAGATGTAAGTTTCCATTGCAATAGGGGGTGGGCTTTATTATCAGGAGATTATGACCAGCCAGTGAAGGCAGTGAACTCCTGTGGCATGAGACACTGTCAAGAAATGCATCACTGGGTTCTTGGACTTGGGCCATATAGCTCAGTCTGGGTGAGGTGGGAATTCCCACTTCTGAAGCAAAAAGATGACACTGCAAAACATGAAAGGTGGAGCTGTTATTGTCACAGGTAAATGTATCTGTACCCAAATGTTCTGTCATAGTCCCATGTTTTAAGAGAAGCTTCATCAGAAACTGCATGTCTGTATCAACACTGTATACTATCAGA
>NW_007579108.1:37097-113645 GCF_000690725.1 Stegastes partitus | reverse complement strand
TAAGCTTACGTACCGTCTACTGCCTCATTGTTCTCCGCCATATTTAGGACCAAATCCACACAGTTGTTTTCTACATATATATGTATGACTGGATATGGGAGACTTAAGATGGAAAACTCTCACTTAAAATACATTTTCCTGCCCAATTGTAGCCACACAGCACAGACAAGATGTGCTGTAGTTGTTCTGTAGTACTGGATTGCACTACATTGTTAGGTGGACGTGTCCTGGCATTAACTGTATGATCAGTCTTAAGTTATTCATGATGAGTCCTTGTGTTTACTGTCTGCCTTATTAAATTGCACTTTTATGTCATTAATCAAATCGTGTCCTGTGTTCTGAATCACTTTTCTGCTCCAGCTGTGTGATTGTGATTTCTGTTTTCTTGACAGAAATCCAATTAAAAGCCCCTTTTTGGAAACAGGTGTTTTTTCAAGTCATAGATGTATGTTTCCATAGCAATAGGGGGTGGGCTTTATTATCAGGAGATTTTTACCAGCCAGTGAAGACAGTGAACTCCTGTGGCATGACAAACGTGTGACAGGAAATGCATTACTGAAGTACTTTCTCACTGCAGCACAGTTGCAAGCTTGAACTGCTACACCATGGTTACCTACTTTCTTCGTCTACATGTTTAAAGAATGAAGTCACAATGGTATCAGATGCCGTAGGAAGTAGTGAACCTCGTACTGATAAAGGCTTTACAGCTACTGTGTCCGCCTTAGATGCTTGTATTGAGTTTCTCTTTCACTGGTAGAACAAACAAATGTAAATACAACTCAGTGATATAATAAGCTATGTGGCTTCAGCGTAATTGTTATGACATATTACTCCACTTCCTATCTACTGGGCTGTGGCCTTATATTCATGAGGGAAGAGGAAAGTTGTCTGACTACTCCCTAGTGCTATTTTTATCTCAGTGTGTGATGGCAGCAGACAATATGTGGCGTGATCACCTTATCCAATGAGCCTTAGCAGGGGAAAAAAAACAACGTTGCTCTTACTGTAACTCAGAAAAAAGAAGTGATCAGTGATCTACACACCACAACAACACAACAAAGCTTACCGCGTTGTAAACAGTGGCCGTGTGTTGCGCAATAAGCTGAGAACTGCGATTTGGACAACAGTGGCAACCATGACAACACTGATATCACAGAATGAGGGTCAGATTACTGTAAACTCCAGTGTGAACTGAGAGTGTCTTTTTTTTGTGTGAATGTATGTGTGTACCAGAGAGTTGACAGACTTGTTTAGAGGCTGAGGTGGGAATTTCCACTCCTCAAGAAAAAGATATTGTGAAAGATTAGAGGTGGTGCTCTTATTGTCACAGGCAAATGTGTACCCAGATGTCCTGTTATAGTCACATGTTTTAAGAGAAGCTTTATCAGAAGCTGCATGTCTGTATTAACACCATATACTATCTGACTCTTCATGATCTCCTCCAACCATCATTTATCTAATCACACCACAGTAATTAAAATTTAAGACTTTAAAATTCAACTTATGATTTTATTCTGCAAGATACTGTGTCCATGCTTTTTTCGTTCGCTTCCCAGAATTCCTGTAGTAGGAACATGCTTTCATTACTACATTAGCCTCCATGTTTGGCCATTAATCATCCCTGTTTCCCTTTTAAATCCATCCAGCCATCCATCCATTATCTATACACCGCTTAATCCTCACTAGGGTCGCGGGGGGGCTGGAGTCTATCCCAGCTGACTGAAGGCAGGGGACACCCTGGACAGGTCACCAGTCTATCACGGGTCTACACTTAGAGACAGACAACCAAGCACACCCACATTCACACCTATGGACAATTTAGAATCACCAATTAACCTCAACATGTTTTTGAACCCGGAGAGAACCCACACTGCACGGGGAGAACATGCGAACTCCACACAGACAGATCCTGGTGCCCCCACCGGGACACAAACCGGCGACCTTCTTGCTGCGAGGCAACAGTGCTCCTTTTAAATCCTCATTTTAAATATCACATTTGTCTTAAACATTCATATTTGTATTACATTATTCTAACAAATTATTGCGATGACTATTAATATTATGAATTAGTTTTAACAAGGCTCCTATAAGCCCATTACTCTCCATAATCCACGACTGCCATCATGTCAGCATGCCACTGCTGCAAGAAAACCATCCTGGGAAACACTTTCTTCACGTGTTGTTGATTCTCTATATAGGGAGAGTCGGGTAAGACGAGTCATTATTAACTTGAGGTGCCTTTACAGTGGGGGCATGACAGTACTGTCTAAAAATAAAACATGTACTTCAGGATGTGGGGCATCCCTGGGAATGATTAGTTTGGATATAAAATAAACTGTTTTAAAAATATGGCTTTTCAAAAAATAAAAAGTGTTTTCTTGGCTCAGCTTGTCCCTGGCAAGGGGTAAATTGAGCTTTTGGAGAAAATATGTCAGGGTACATTGTGCCATCAATTATGTTGAAGTGAAAATGAAAATATTAAACCTCATATAATGATATAATGCTATATCAAAGCAAGACAAATTCAATACCAAATGACCTCTTAAAAGTTGTATTTAAAGATAAAATGTACAATTTAAAGGGCCAGTTTCCTTCCATAACGCCCACAGATGACAAGTTTTGGCACAAAATCATGTTAAAAATAAACATTTTTTAACAAAACTGTGCTACTATTCAACATATATACAGGTTACGACTTTAAAGATCACTTGTCTTCAGTAAGGCCTAAGGATTTCACATTTTTAGAACAAAATCCTGTTCAACATGAACAACACTGACTGCTGTTTTCACAAAACCAGGCTACTGCTCAACATCAACAAAGTTTACAACTCCAAAGACCTTTTTTTTTTTCAACAAGGCTTAAGTATTTCACATTTTCATGACAAAATCAAGTTAGAAGAAAATAAAATTGACTTCAATTCTAACTGAACTGGGTTAATGTAGAACATCCCACTTGTCAGTGCTGCACACAGACATGTTAGCAAGATCAAAATTAAGTCCAGATGCACTGCAATTCTCCTCACAAGACCAGGAAACATCAACATTCCACTGATCCACACTGCAGGGGATTATAAACTTCTGCTCCCTTCTGGTGCTTCTCCGGGTTTTTGAAGTGCTAGTAGTGTCTTGATCACCCTCTTTCTATGGATGGTCCCCTCATCTTTCTCCTTGAAGGTAAAAATTGCCCTTCCTTCCAGATGGAGCCAGTGGCTTAACTTAACCCCGGCCTTTTGGCTCAACTAACCCCTCTGCCACCAGTTTAATAAAAGCGCATCATCCAAGCAGTTTAGGGATATCCATCCATCCATCCATTATCTATACACCGCTTAATCCTCACTAGGGTCACGGGGGGGCTGAAGTCTATCCCAGCTGACTCAGGGTGAAGGCAGGGGACACCCTGGACAGGTCACCAGTCTATCACAGGGCTACACTTAGAGACAGACAACCAAGCACACTCACATTCACACCTACGGACAATTTAGAATCACCAATTAACCTCAACATGTTGCAGAACCCGGAGAGAACCCACGCTGCACAGGGAGAACATGCAAACTCCACACAGAAAGCTCCCGGGACATGAGCCGGGGATCTTCTAGCTACAAGGCGATGGTACTAACCACCGAGCCACCTTGCAGCCCAGTTTAGAGCTAACTTTCTGCTAACAGTTTAGCCTGATTGTAACCAACACCAACATGTACAAAATTGTTTCAGATGTCTCAAAAATTGTTAAGACACAACATTCATGAAACCATGAAACATGAAAACGTTACATTGAATAACAAAAAACTGTTTTGTTCACTAAGATGTTTTCATCTCTTACTCCATGTGCTCCTTTTCTTCACTGGGAGAGGATCATATTTTACCTCCACGGGCTCATCTTACCTCACTCTCCCCTAATGTAAAGTGGGACTTATTTTTTCTTGACATATTATTGATTAATTTAGTCTGTTACAATCACGTACATGGGTGTGATTTTGAAAATGTTCCTGTCACTCTTTAATGTCTTAAGTTCCAGTAATAAGTGACAGATTTCCATGTATCTTGACACTATAAGCTTACTTCCTGTCTACTGCCTCATTGTTCTCCATACAGTTGTTTTCTACATATATATGTATGACTGGATATGGGAGACTTAAGATGGAAAACTCTCACTTAAAAGAATTTTTCCCTCCCAATTGTAGCCACACAGCACAGACAAGATGTGCTGTAGGTGTTCTGTAGCACTGGATTGCATTACATTGTTAGGTGGACGTGTCCAAATATTAACTGTATGATCAGTCTTAAGTTATTCATGATGAGTCCTTCTGTTTACTGTCTGCCTTATGAAGTTACACTTTTATGCCATTAATCAAATCATGTCCTTTTTTCTGTATCACCTTTCTGCTCTAGCTGTGTGATTGTGATTTTTACTTTCTTGTCAAAAATCCAATTAAAAGCTCTTTTGGAAACAGGTGTTGTTTTCATTGTTGTTTCAAGTCATAGATGTAAGTTTCAGTAGCAACAGGGGTGGGCTTTGTTATCAGGAGATTATTAACAGCCAATGAAGTTGTGTACTCCTGTGGCATGACAAACGTATGACAGGAAATACCTTGTGAGTTACTGTCACATTGCACAGTAACTCATCCCAAATAATTTAATTCATCCCACTCTCACCCAACCGGTCGAGGCAGATGGCCGTCCCTCCCTGAGCCTGGTTCTGTCGGAGGTTTTTTTTCCCCTGTGGGGGTTTTCGGTTCCTTCCCACTGTTGCGGACTGTTTGCGGACTGCTGAAGCTTATAGGGAATCCTAATGTTTCGGATTGTTGGGTGTTTCTGTCTCTGCCTTTGTGAAGCGCTATGAGATGACTGTTGTTGTAAATATGCGCTATACAAATAAAATTGAATTGAATTGAATTGAATTGCAACTTACTCACAAACTGTCACCTGAACTGCTACAGCGTGATTACCTCTTTTCACTGTCTACATGTTTAAAGATTGAAGTCACAACAGTATTAAATACTGTAGTAAATAGTGAACCTTGTGCTGATAAAGGCTTTACAGCTACTGGAGTGCCTTAGATGATTTTATGGAGTTTAGCTTTCACTGATGGACCATAAAAAAATAAATAAAACTCACTGAAATAATAAACTATGTGGCCTCAACGTAGCTTGTCATAACACACTACTCCACTTCCGATCTTATGTTATGTTTGGCAACAACGCGCTCAAACAAGTGGTAGACACCACAAAAAAAAGGAGTAACCTGTTGCACAACTACAGTAGCCTGAACAGACCTAAAACCTGATTTTCCCGTTAGTCTCAGGGTCAGTCCTTCCTGCCATCGCGTTGCCATGACAACATCAATAACACATGAATCACAATAACAAAGGGTGCCAATTCCTGGAAACTAGAAACGTGAACGTCGTCTCAATGTGTGTACGTGAGAGTTGTCAGGCGTGCTGGTGCTGAGGTGGGAATTACCCCTCGTAAAGTTAAAGGATTGTAAAAGATTAAAGGGGTCGTTCTTATTGGCGTTGGCTAATATATATGTATTTAAATTGTATGTCATTGTCACGTCCTTTAAGAGAAGCTTAATCAGAAACTGCTGTCTATAACAATGGTTCTCAAACTGGGGGTGGGGACTCCCATGGGGGTCCCAAGATAATTTCAGGGGGTCGGCAGATCATTGTCAAAAAAAACACACAAACAAACAAACAAACAAACAACCAAAATACACGCCTACATTTATCAGATAAATTTGTATTCGGAACGTCAAAATTAAAAGTATACTTCTTCCCACTCCTTTTTTGATTTAAGGCTGTAACTTATACATGAATCTCAGTTTGTTTTTAGTGTTTGTATTGCGCTCTGTCACAGCCACTTCCTTTGCGCTGATGAAGCATTCCAGCACATGGGGTTACTTCAGGTCATGTTGAGCTCGTGCCTTCAGTGTATAGCAGCAACTGTAAATCCCCCAGACGTCTGTGGTGATTGGTTTAGCAGGAATCATCTGTTATTGGAGGAGGAGGAACTAAAATAGGGGCTCAGCCAAGTAAAAAAGAAATCCGTTAGCCACCTTCAAACACAATGAAGAAAACTTAATGAAGCTGGAAGAGAAATTTTTAACTCTCGATAACTGAGGCGAGCGTTTTCCCACATGGTTCTGGCCTGTGTGACACATTTCCTGCGAACCAAACTGTGAACCAGCTTCTCTCAGCGAAGGTTTTAGTCTTTCGTAGAACACTGTTTCTTCTCACAGGATGCTGTAGGTGGAGGGAACAGCACATGTAAAGGTTTAAAGTACACTTCTACCTTAAAACCCTGCAGGTAGTTAAAAAAAAAAAAGAAGTACTGAAAAATACAATAGAAAAGGTTGTGGTTGGGCTCAATATGGAAGTATTTTATATCCAAGTCTATCAATGATCACAGTCCCTTCTATGATCTATATCTTGACCTCCAATGCGCTCTCACTATGTATCAATACAGTTTGTTTTTCTGGCATTGTATTTTACTTCCCCTTATATCTATATTTCATCATCCTCTACACTGCTACTTATAGGCCTCTGTCTTACAGGAGCTGGTTTTATGGCTTAAAGACTTTATTAATTACTTGTAGCTCTGTAGTTATGCCTGAAACTCCCATGTTAGCCAGTGATGAGACATGTGACGGTCATGGTGTTTGGACCAGTTTCATAAATGTGGACTGTAAATGTGAGCAATCCTAAAAGAGTCCAACTTCAGATTTCTAATATCTTTTAAGTCCTAATCAGATAAAACCTAAACTATCTTCATGGCTGGATACTGTGATGGACATGCGGCTCTGTTTTCTTCGTAACGTGTGAACTTTCCGTTATTAACAGGGCAACAGTTAGACGTCTCATTGTGTCTGTTTGTAAGTGAGGCTACACTACCATCTGCTGTCAGACAGTCAGCACAGGAGAGAATCTGCATACTGCAGTCAGGGGTACTTGGAACAGGATGCTCATGAAGTTTCACAAAGCATAGCTCTAAATTTAACTAGACTGAGATGCATATTCTGTAGAACCTTTCTGAGCCTTGTCTTTGAACATAGTTACACAGAAAACCCATCACTGTCATTCAGTTTTCACCCACACACTCCTTCATATGAGGGAATTTGATATCATGACCTGTTCTATACATTATTCAGGCGTACACATGCTGCCTCTCTTCACTCTTCTTGTTGGACTTTTACATGTCTTGTGTCACAGTGGATTGATTGCTTTTTATGTATTTAATTACATTTACAACAGGAAATTTCATATTGTGAACACACGTTGAGGATTAAGCTCATTTATGGTCTTGTTTTGAACAAAAAAACACAAAGGCCTGAACACTGAGACAAACCAGTGATGTTGCACAGGAACAGTCGACTGTTTAACCTGTCAGCTTGACCCTCAACACGAATCACCGAAACTCCTGCTTGGATGATTAACCCCAAAGTGCAGCATTAGTTATAGCAAGAAAAAATATCCAAATACCTTCATTGAAGTGGTCTTTTGTGAGAGATGGAATGTTTTTGGAAGATAATAACTTGAAGTTTCTAATTAATAACTTGATTATTTTAGCTAAGCATTACTTACATAGATGCATGTAAAGTTAGGCCCCAGATACAGGGATGGATAAATGACATGAAACTTGACCATAAGTCACTAAAAAGTATGACAGCATGCAAAGCCCTAAATCTTTATGATTTATGCGATTATTATAAGTTACCATAAGAAAGCCACTCACACCTTATTCTTTGTTTTACGTTGTTGTGGTTTCCTGTTTGTTCATCATGGAATAATGCTACCTCCAACCTATTTCTTCCTATAGCACAGACAATGCCTAATTAGATTATTTTATGGTAATTTTGATATGACTTTGATTGTATTTGCTATAGTTTCTAAATAAAAAAAAATAATAATAAAAAAAAACTTTCTGTGCGTGCGCGTTCCTGTGTCAGGCACCTGACCTGCGCGCGTGTCCGAGAGAGAACGAAGCGCGGGCATAGAGCGGCAGGGCGCGTCTTCAGCTGTGGATTTTTAAAAAGAAGAAGCCTTATTTTAATTCTGGTGTTTTTATATTGTTGTTGTTTGCGGCTACCAACTCACACGAACCTCCATCTGCAGTTCAGCCTTTTTGAAGTTTGAATGACGGAAACGAAGTTAGCAGCTCAGTGTGAACACAGCGATGCTAACAGCTAATGTTAGCTTGATGCCCGCCGAGGATTTCTGCTAAAAAAAAAAAAAGACAACTTGGTTTTTACTAAGTTCGTTCACTGTCACCGCTTTTCAGGTAACGTAAGAACAAGATGTAAGTTGCGGTATTATAACTTTACTAACCCGAATGCAACTTCCAAGTTTGTCAGTCGTAGCGTATTAAAGCGTATTAGATGTTTAGCCTTTAGCTAACGTTAGCTACGAACGTGTTGCTGCATTGAGGGCAGCGATTTAGTGACGCAACTTTCTCTTAGAAACTTTTGTCATAAAAAGTTAAAATTTGGTGGCGATATATGCGTCGTGTGCTGCAGTTCACGTCTGTATATGCATGCAGTACTATAAGGTGCTTTTCCTCCCCCTGTCTTTTTTTAAGTAATGGCATTTTGATAGGCCACTTAGTTCATCAAAACTCACCACATAAGACGTTGTTTTTATTCAAATCACGCTGACATTTGGTGTCTTTGGAATTGATTTGTTTTGTATTTTTGACTTTGGTGTAAACCTATCTTGTGGGTTTGAGCAAAGCTTGGCTGCACAGTAGATGTTGGTGAAGTATGAGTTGGGATAGTGTGTCATGTAACTGGACTTCAGTTAAGATTACTGGTGTAATTGCTTGTTATTGATGAAGTCTCCAGTGAATGAGACCTGTGAAAAAAGGGCAATCTAAACCAACAGAGTGGTCTGAGCGTGCATTAAAATGATATAATATTGAGGCCAGAGCATGCTAATAGTGGTAAAGTTACTGTGTTTGCTGTAGCAGTTAAGATGCATACCTCTTTGTCAGCACATGAGATGTTGACACTGCTTTATTAAGACAGTATGTTTAATCTCTTTCAGATATTTGGCTGTAACAGCAGCTCACTAGAAAAGAGGAGGTAGACGTGGCACCTGCAGTCCAGAGTGAGTAAAGAGCAAAAGCCATTTTTTAAAACTTGCACTGGTAGGTTCAGTTATTTGAGGGTTAATCTTGTTTAATTGTGTGTAGGATCTAATACTTTTGCTTTTGTAGAAATCCTTCTGTAGACATTACAGGTGGATAAAGGTAAAACATTTAACAAATAGATATTGCCCTGAAGTTCTGCTAGTTGATTATTAACATTGAGACAACTTGTTTTTCTGTTTCTGATTTTCTACTTTTTAATATTTAAATATTCAAATGAGGTGTTATTTATTAAAATATATGCAGATTTGCATCCATTTCTAAAACAGAAATCTGAACATTGGATAGAGCCAAGTTTATTTTTTTTTTGTTTTCTTTTGTAGACATAGTTTATTTACCAGAAGGGATATTGAGTCTCTTTTTATCACTCCATAAATGAGAAATAGCACCGCCAGAAAGTGATCAGATTTCACCATGTTGTTAGAAATATAATGTCAATGCAAGAACTCATCAGTAAAAATGGACTATTGATAGGAAAAAAACTTACAAGGTCAGTTTTGGTGTAAGTGCTACAGAAGTGAAGATATCTGGTTCAGAGTATGTATTTAGTATTTGTTATGTCACAATTTTACAGACGTACTTAACAGATTATTTATCTTACTTTTGAACAGACATGGATAAAGAACTAGACTCAAGAATGACATCCAGAAAGATCGATCCTCCCAAGTGGCCACACTTGAAACCTCTGTCTGACTACTCAAGGAGAGTCGCTTGTGACCAAAAGAGCAGTCCTTATCAACCAGGAAAGTTTTCTAATCCATTCATTAATTTAAAATTTGAGGTAGTTGACAACTGCACAAGTAAGAGGAAAATGGATGATTCCAGTGTTGATGATGGTTACGAGACTCCAGCAAAAAAGGCCTTTACTACAACGACTTCATCCCCAGACCTCGGCTGTTTCATGGACTATTGCAGCCCTCTCACCAGACAGGAGTCAGTTTCACCTTTTTCCACCTCTAGCCCTGCTTTGTTACCTAAGAAACAAGGTATTAAGAACGCTATGAAAGAAAATGTGAGCCCTCAGCTCCACCCAGAGCATGTCGAACGTGGATCTTCAACAGATCCGAGGGGTAAAGGGGAGACTGTGCCATCCAGTGTCCAGAATCAGAGGCTTCTGTTAAATCTTGGACGCGTCTTTGACAATGATGTTGATGGCATCTTCTCTCTCACTCCCTCTGACACTTCTAATGCTGCAAGATTTTCTAGCAATGTGGAGAGCTGCAGGAGTCCACCATGCAACTTACATCAAAATGTGACACACGGACAAGTGGATGAGAAAGGACACGGGCAAGTGCAAGAAGGACGAGAGCCGCTACAGAAAGACACGTGCCTCGATGTGGAAGAAGACAAAGGCTATTTATCTGTGTCTTCCATTAATGAGCATAAAATAGGAGCAAACACCCCTGACTCCGCACGCCCCCTGCTGCCTTCAACTACCTCTAGCCCCCTGCTTAGGACAAGTAAGGCAGAGCTGGCACAGGATACAGTTCATCCTAAAAGTTCATCAGAGCCACTGTGTCATGAACAAGCTGCGATGCGTGGACAGAGCACAGTGGACGACTTGTGTTCCTCTGTAAGTGGACCTCTGCTCGAGCCTTTGATCCTTCCTGTAGAATGTTTACAAGGTGAAGAAGAGATGCTGCATATTGGTCCTCCCATATTCGAGTCATCTGTGTGTGACAGTGACCCAGTTAAGTTAAACGCTACTAGTGAGCAGAATGGACAGGGATCAGAGGAGACGAAGGAAGATGTGAAAGATTCTGTCCACAACTATCAGGACACAACTTTGGATGGCAGCTCTTCAACTTCCTTACCTCTCCAAGTACAGGTAAGTTACCTGAGCTGCATAACCTCACCAGTTTCTGATGATGTGGTCCGACCTACACACATGCAGCCATGTTTGTTTACTGACCTCTTCTTGTACAGCATACAAGTGTGCCTACTGTATGCTCACATTCACAACCTCTGTTCTCTTTCAAGGTGAAATCTAAGGTGGTCATTCCCACCACCAGCAGCATACCAGTTCCTCCTCTTCCTCCAGGAGAGAACACTAAGCTGAAGGAGTCAAACCAAAACAAGGACAGAACTGTTCCCACTGCCAAACATGGGAAGAATCAAAGGTACTGCGTTGATGGCTGTGTCCTCTAGAGGGAGCAGTGTGACCACAGTGTGGAAGTTTTAACCATGGCTTAGTTGTTTTAAGAGCAACTGTATCTGTCCTTCATAAGCTTCATATGTCTGTCTTCATATCTGTCATCAGTGACTACAGGTCCATGTTAACTGTACAGGGTTTCACTTTGACGACATTTTTAGTTGGCTGTCTGAAACAAGACTTGTCCAGGCATCGTTGCATATAGTTAAGTGTGTTTGCAAAGTAATATTGTCTTTTTCAGGGTTGTAGTCTTGAACCGACAGGTCGACTGGGAGTATAAGAAAAATCAGTACGTCCATTCAGTTACCCAACACTTGACTGAGAATCCAGGAGCAAATCACGGTAGGAACATGATGTCCAAAAGAGGGAGGGGAAACACCCTTTAAGTATTTGATTATTTTGGTAGTATTTTATTCATGTTTTTCTTCCCTTATTTGCAGTTCATCATAGTCAATGTTTATTTAATGTTGTCTGCTGGTTGTTGACTGTGCTGATGTTGTTCTCTCTTGCCATGAGTTGCCCCAGGAGGAATGAATGAAGTATTTGGCCGATTGATTGATTAATTGATTGGAACCTGAGTGACACAAGAAACAGTAGAGAACTTCAGTGAGAGAAGCTTTTGTGGGATTTTTCATTATAACGCAGTGCTTTGCTGTGGTGTGAGTGTAGGGCTGCAGAACAACACATAAAATCTACATCACGATAATGTGACCATGAATGGCATTTGTGTCTTTCCATCTACAGTCATCAGGGGTCTTTTACTGGACCGTCTCCGATTTGCTGGAAACTTATTTTTTAAATCATAAACTACGGATATTTAAAATGATATCTATCTACTGTCTAAAATATAGATTTAAAAAAAACAAACTGCTCTTCGACCCACTTTCGGCCGCTTTTCTCTGGCGTTGGAATTTGAGGCTCTGTTTGAACAACAGTGTTCTCAGGAACTTTGTGTTTTGTCAAGGTGTGATGTCTGAGCTGCTGAGCCTGATGAGCCATGTGGCCGACCAGACAACCGGTTCTAATGGCACACAGTGGCAGCATCCATCTGACCTCACCCGCAGGTACGGCGTTCTTCATTTCTTTTTAAGTAGGTCAAAGTGTGTTACTTTGTTTCTTTGTCAGGAGGTGAAAGTTTGTTTAACCAATACAGAATACACGACTTAAGATCTGTGCTTGCTTTTAGAAATTACCAAAGACGTTTTGGCAACGCAGCACCAAGTATGATGCTTCATGACTGGAAGGCCAAGAATTCACCAACTCAAAAGCGCTTTGCCAAAGTGCCCAAAATTTTTGCACGAACCCCGTTTCCTTAAGCCGGGACTTGTGAATGGACAGAAAAATGCACTTATGTGTGTGTGTATGCAAAAAAATCTACACTACAATTAATATTATGCTTTATATAAATGATGGCACTGTTCATTTTTTCCCTTCTTGTGGTGTTCATTTTGGGTGTGTGGTCGTTTGATTGTTGCGTTTTGTTTGTCTTTCAACTATGCATGTACCTTTAAATCTAAAACTTAATGTTTGCACTGCTTTTTTTGTTAGTTTGAAAGCTGCTCTGTTTTTCTTTCAACTCTACAAGTACCTTTTATATACAAACTGCATGATGCATGTTTTAAGAATTGATATATATATAAAAAAAAAAGCACTGAAGTGCTTCAAGAGTCTGAAATGACTTCTTAAAATAATTGTAACTGTGCCTTTATAAAGTGTGTTTTGAAGTTCTGTCAGTGCTTTTGCAACGTGAATTGTTCTGTTTTGGTGTTGTCATGTTCACTCTGCATATAATCAATCCAGTGAGTTTCTCATATGTTTGTGCTGATTATTGCCTCTTGGGCTGATAATGGCCTCACGTTTTTCTGTTGATGACAGTGACAGTCATGTAGAATACTTCATCAAAGTGGATTGATTGTGCTTCTTTTGTAGGACTGGTGACAGATTGTGTTTCAAACCTTTTTGCATTTGAAGCCGTTTTTCTGGAACAATGGTTCCCAGCCTACACCTGAAAGCTGATAGGACAAGATTCCAAAAACAAATGGCTTTAAATCCACTGCTTGTCCCCGGACTTTATGTATTTCATGGTCAGACCATAATGAGACTGTATTTGACAGTAATACGTTTTAATGAAGAATTACTTCACTAACAGGCAATAAGATGATTTTAGTCGTGATGTGAGCAGTGATAAACCTTCCTCTGTGTATTTGAGGATAATCACTTGTGACCAATGGGCCCATCAACATCATCTGAGAAAGTCAGCATATCCATTCATATACTTTTAAAATGAGATAGCGAACCATCACTCCATTGTCTGTCCAGATTGTCTGTCTGTCCCCTACCGCCGCCCTAAGTCACCTGGGATAGGCTCCAGCCCCCCCTGTGACCTTAGTGGGGATTAAGTGATGTATAGATGAAGGATGGATGGACAATCACTCCACAGAGATGAAGTCTTTTGAGCTTTCTGACGTTTGGTTTCTGTTTGGATTTCAAAAAAAATCCTTCAACTTAAGTTTGATACATTTCAGTTGAAAGTAAAGTTGTTTCAGATAGTTAAGTCTCACCGTTCTGTCTCAACAGCTTCAGGTTACCACAGTTACTGTTCTTTCATTTGCATCTTTAGTCTGAATGCAGGAGGAGTTTTGCAAGTCTCTGTACTTCCCCTCATGTGACTGTACCTCCTATTAATAAAGTTACACATTCACAACAGCACTTGTCATTGTTTTAACATGAGTGTCAGGATCAAGCCCACTTGTGGTCTTTTTCTAGCTAAAAACACAAGGGCTTGACTGTTAACCACTATTTAGTTTGTACAGTAATAGTTTTATCTCCATCCTTTACTACTTTACTGACCCTCATCATGAATCCTGAACCACCTCAATTCTGGCTGAGATGTTTGAACTTCAAAGTGCAACTTGAGCTTCGGTCCGAAGAAAGAAATGTTCAAAAACACAAGGATAAAGTTAATAATGCAGTACAGTAAGAGTCAGATAAAATCAATGTAACACCTGGGAACCATGAGAAACTCAGTGATCGTTTTTTTCTGTTTTCTCGACCTGCTAAAGGAGACCAATTACTGGAGCAGCTCATCTCAGTGAAAATAATGAGACTCAATTCTAGTTTGTCAAGTTCAAGAGAAAATATGATCTCATTAATAACAGGATTTAGAAGTACTTTATGCTCAAAAAACTGGACACTCAGTTACACTGGAGACCAAGTCAGTGAATTAAAAACTGATCTGAGCTTTATCAACCTTTCTGTGCGCGTGCCTGTTTCAGCATCTGCGCGTGTCCGAGAACGAGTTCGCGGGCACAGAGCGGGAGGCCGCGTTTACAGCTGCTGATATTTTAAAGAAGGAGAATTTATTTTAAGGCTGGAGTTTTTATTTTTGTTTTACTTTTTTATCCTTTGCTGCTACCAGCACACCTGAACCTCCAGTTCAGCCGTTGTGAAGTCTGACGAACTGAAACGAAGTTAGCAGCTCAGTGTGAACACAGCTAATGCTCACAGCTAATGCTAACAGCTAATGCTAGCTTGCTGTCCGCCGAGGATTTCTGCTGGGAAAAAAAAGACACTTTCGGTATTTATTCAGTTTGTTCGGTGTCACCGTTTTTCAGGTAAGGTCAAAACAGGATGTCGTTTGCCGTTTTACAGCTTTATGAGCTAAATGCAACTTGAAGTTTATCTGCCACAAAGTGTATGAAATGTTTAGGCTTAAGCTAACATTAGCAACATGAGAGCTGTTAGCTTCATCTCAGAAACTTTATTTATAAATGTAAACTCAGCGACAAAATCGACTCTATATTTTGCACTACAGTCGTCCTCAAATGTATTCATACCCTTTCATTAAAGAAAAGGCAAAATTCACAATACTCACTTTAATAACTAGAAACTGACAAAAGTAATAATAAATAAAAAAATTGCTAAATTATAATTGAGTGAAATAAGACATTTCTTTTGAATTGTGGTTGAAAAGAACAATTCAAAAATAACAACAAACAAAACTGTCCTGGACAAATTAGAGCACTTTGCTGATGAGCAGTGGGCCAAAATGAAAATACCTGTCAACAGGTGCAGAAGTCTGACTGAGAGTTACAGGAAACACTTGATTGCAGTGATTGGCTCAAAGAGTTGTTCAACAAAATATTAGTTTATGGGTCCCATCATGCTTGTTTTTTTTTTATTTAGTAATAAATAAAAAAATAATAAAAATCATGACATTGCTTTGGAATTGTGCTTTGATATTTCTGTTCAATATTTCCGTTGAACCACTATTCCAAAGCAGTGTCATGATTTTTATTATTATTTTTATTTATTACTACTTTCGTCAATTTCAGCTTATTTCAGTGACAGCTGTTTTTTTCCTTCTTTATTGGGAAGGTATGAATACATTTGAGGACGACTGTATATACATTTTATATAATTATTGTAACTTGTGCTGCTCCTCTTGACAACCAATCCTGTTTTCATCGACAGCATTACATTTGGCAGATCATTTAATTTATGAAAACTCACTACATAAATGTAAAGTTACTACTAGTTTACTTCAGAGTAAACACTACACTGATGTACGTTTCCATCTCAGCACATTAGCCTTTTTTGTGCAGCAATAAAAATGCATTCTTTTTTAGTAGAGATATTGACACTGTATGTTTCATCTCTTTCAGATATTTGACTTTGACAGCAGCTCACTAGAAAAGAGGAAGTGGACCTGGCACCTACAGTCCCGAGTGAATAAAGAGCAAATGCTGTCTTTCAAACTTGGCTTTGAAAGACAGCATAGGAATTCTGTTATTTGATGATGTAATACTTTTGCTTTTATTGAAATACTTCTCTATCGTAATAAAATGACATTTTGAATTTAAGGGGAGACACTAGAGGTGAACAAGTGTAAAAACATCTAATTAGTTGATATGACCATGAAATTTCTGTACTTTCTTGCTTGTAGTGAAAAAGTCATTTTTATTTTTATTTAAAATTTTTTTTTTAATTAAGCACATGAGGTATTATCTATCAAAATATGTGCAAATTTGCTTTCATTTCTCAAACAGAAATCTCATCAGTGGACAAAGACGGGGTCCATTTTTTGTGCTACCTTTTGTAGATGTATTAGAGTCAGGTTTTTATACATTGGAGTTTGAATACCTTGTCTTGTTTTGTCACTTCATAAATCAAAAAATACTGTCAGCAGCTAGAAAACCACAAATTTTCCTCATTTTGTTGGGAATCCAATGTTCTATAAAGCAGGCTGTGAATGACAGATGAACAGACCGCTCAGTTAAGGCTTTTAAAATTAAATTAGAAGGAAATAAATTGAATGTTGAATCCATAGAAGTAATTATTTTTGGCTCAGAATATGAGAAAATGTAGTTATTGATCTCATTATGTAGTCTTGTTAATTATGTGCCATTTTAGATATGTGTAGCCTGCTTCTGTCTGCTGGTGTTGTTTGCCCACATACCTTGATGGTTGATGGGTCCAGATCTATCTATCTATCTATCTATCTATCTATCTATCTATCTATCTATCTATCTATCTATCTATCTATCTATCTATCTATCTAAAATGTTATTTATAGCTAAAAATGGATGGTTACTTATATTAAGGCAATTAAATAACACCTAAATAAATGTGTTTTTCTGATGTTTTCCCTCCCCTTATTTAAAACAAGACCTCCTGTGTAGTCTTACAAAATAGCTGAAATTCTCAAATATGCTTTTGCTTGTGCCTCAACTAGAAAATCTAAATATTTTTTTATAACATTTTGTCCGTCAGTTTGAACATTACCAGTTTTTGGTATTTGCTAAAACGGGTCATTAACAGATGTTGTGATTTTTCTTTTTTTACAGACATGGAGAACAACCTAACCTCAGGAATCATGACATACAGAAGACAGAATCCTCTCAAATGGCCACAATCACCTCTTTCTGTCTGTTCAAGGCTTTTCACTTGTGACCAAAATGCTAATCTTGATATCTCTGGTAAGTTATTTAATTCATTTGATCATTTTAAAATTCAGATGGCGAACAGTTTTACTTGTAAAAGGAAAATTGATCATTTCAGTCAGAGTTATGGTTTTGAGACTAAGCCCTTGTCCCCAGACCTTGGATGTGTCATGGACTACTGCAGCCCTCTGAGCAGATGGAAGCCGATGTCCCCTTTAACAGATTCTTTCCAGGACTGTCTGGACACAACGTGGGACAGCAGCTCTCCAATGACATTAACTCACCGTGAACAGGTAAGTTGCCTCAGCTGTATTGCTTCACCTGGTTCTAATGATGTGGCCCAACACTTGTAGTCATGTTTGTTTACTGACCAATCACTGTGCTTTATCAATGTGCAATCTAAGTTGGTCGGTCAGTACACCACCATCAGCAAGCAAGAAACCTGTCTTCCTCCAGAGAAGTACCTGAAGGACGACAGAACTGCCAAAGATGTCCAGAGTCGAAGGTACTGTAGTCTACTGTCACCTCTAGAGGGAGCAGTGTGACCACACAGTGGGGCTTAGTGGTTCTAAGAGCAACTGCACCTGTCCTTTATAAGCTTAATATTTCTGTCTGTCTACATTTCTGTCGTCAGTGACTATAGGTCCATATTAACTGAACAGGGTTTTACTTGAATGAAATTCACAGATGGCTGTCTGAAGCATGACCTGTCCAGGTATCAGCTAGCAGTTTGGTGTGTTTAGTATAGTGATGTTGTTTTTAATCAGGGCTGTGATCTGGACTAGGGCCACATTAACTGCATTGATTGTTTTCATTGAACGCTGTCTAAAGCTTGACATGTCTCGGTATGGCTCAGTGGAGTTACGTGTGTTTGTAAAGTGATGCTGTCTTTTTCAGGCCTGCGATCTTAAACCCAGAGGTGGACTGGGAGCTTGAAAAAAATCTGTACGTCCGTTCAGTTAACCAACACATGGCTGAGAGTCCAGGAGGAATTCATGGTAGGAACCTGTTGTTCAAAAGAAAGAGGGAAAACAAACCGACTTTAAATAATTAATTCTTTTAGTAGTATTTTATGTATGTTTTTCTTCTCTGGTTTGCAGTTCCTTATTAATGTTTATTTAATGCTGTCTGCTGATTGTCGACTGTGCTGATGTTGCTGACTGATGAATTAAGTATTTGATTGACTGCTTGATTGACTGGATCCTGAGTGCTACAAGAAACAGTAAAGAACTACACTGAGCGAGCCTTTTATGGGGTGTTTTTATTATGATGGAGTGCTTTGATTGCTGATGTGAGTGTCGGGCTGCAGGACATCATCTAAAGTCTGCATCATGGTCATTTATGTTTTGTAACCATGAATAGCATTCCCTTTGCGTGGTCCCATATTCTTGAGGTTTTGAAAGGCATGTGTCTTCTCGCTCTGGACCATCAGTGTTAATGTTTGTTTCTTTCTGTGTTTTGTGAAGATGTCATGTCTGAGCTGCTGAGCCTGATGATCCACGTGGCCGACCAGACAAGCGGCTCTCATGGGACACAGTGGCAGCATCCATCTGACCTCACCCGCAGGTACGGCGTTCTTCATTTCTTTTTAAGTAGGTCAAAGTGTGTTAGTTTAATGCGCAATTTAGGATCTGTGCTTACTTTTAGAAATCACCAGCGACGTGTTCGTAAACAACGAGTGACTCTTCATGAGTGGCGAGCCAGAAACTTTCCAACATATAAGCGATTTGCCAATGTGCCAAAGGTTTTCAAAAGGAATCCGTTTCCATAAATCAGGACTCTTGTATGGACTTAACAACTTGCACTTTCTTTACCCAGTTGTGTCAGTGAACACAGAAAATCTATGTTGTAGTTGTTTTATATAGTTGTTTCAAACTTTTTATTTTTGGTATTTATTTTGTGTTTAACCGTTGCTTTGGTTGTTCTTTGAACTCTGCATTCATTTTTAGAGCTTGATAGTTCAACATTTTTTCTCTATTGTCGAAAATTCCAGACCAAACAACTAATCGATTAAGCAGGAGTTTAATAACAATGAAAATAAATATTTGTTGCAGCTCTAATGTTTCTTCCCACTTTGTCCGTTTTGTGTGTGTGTACACGAGCGTGAACGTGCACAGGACACGCTGGAGTCGTGTTGTGTGGATTCGTCTGAGCCACTTTGTGTGTTTCCTGTTTACAAAGCCAGGGCTGTGCACAACAAAAATCTTTTTTTCAGATGTATGATACAGTGTAGAGCAATGCACTTTAATATAAATGTCTTATGTGAGTCTGAACATATTTATAAGCAAGTTTTAGTTGAGCCATGCTTACAGACCTTTCTGGCTTTTTGCTAACAAGCATCCCGGCCTATTTAACTGGGGTGAAGAATGATGCTGTTTATGACATGCCAGTCAACACAACTTCGAAATTGTGTGGCTTCATATATTTGATACGGGAAAAGGCCAAATAGTTTTGTGTGTTATACTTTTGGTGTTCTGTTTGGTTGGAGAACCTGTTTATGATGTCCTGGATGAAACGCATTCTCACTAGGGGTGCACAATAATGGATTTTTACTCATAGGCGATATTTTTATATTCATTTTTTCCCACCTAAGTGCTGAGAACATGTTCTCCTGGAACATATTGAGCTAGTTTTTTATCGCGATGACTCACTGGCAGATGATGTCAAAACATTTCAAATGTACGCACTGGGCATAATTAAACAGCTTCAACTTACATGTAGAACATGCTATATTTATTTTTAAAGCAGGACTTTTACATTCTAATGAATGCCTCTTTCATTCAAGTCCTTGCCAAATGAATTCACACTAGACTGATTAAGCCCGTCAACTTCAGGTAAATCTCCTGACGTTCCAGCACTGGTTCACTAGTAGGGAGCGCTTTACATCAACCAGCGATTATTGGTTTGCCAGAGCTGTGTTCTTGTTGGAAGCACCAAAGAAGCATCTGTAAAAAAGTGTCTGATGCTTCAGATAAAAATGAAACTGGAGTCAGGATAAAGGTTACAGTCTTTAAAAATAGACAAAGATCAAGGGTTAGAAGTGCATCATAGGATGTCATCAGTATTTGTCTATTTACTGAGTGCCAGAAGGGGGAGACAAAGATCTGCACCTCAGGTTAAAGCAACATTTTCAACTAAAAATGTAAACTTTCAGCTCGGCACGTATTATCTGCTGGTCAGTGTTTGTTTGGATTTCTTTTTAACACCTTTCTTGGCCGATATAGATGATGATTCTGGCATCACTGTACATCTCTAATTATCGCAGTTCTCGCTAGAATGCTTCATTTGGAATAAAATCAGCAAAACAGCAGCGTCTCTTGATTATGTTTACAACCTAGAAACCAGGACGTGACCAGCACATTTAAACCTGATACTGAAGAAGTGCATTTATGTCCGACACTGTACCATAATAAAAGATATGTGAGAGTCACTGTAGTGTTTAACCAGATCAAAGTGAAGTAGTTATTGGTTGAATATTCTCTGTGTTAAATGCCGATAAACTAATCAGTTTTCTAAACTGTATGATAAGCTGCTGTACCTGCAGATGTAGCAGAAAATCAGGGCCAGTCCTAAAACCGTATTTATGCACGGCAACATGATGCATATGTTTTCGGTCCATACCTGCATAGCTTTGTTCGCTACCTCCTCCAGAGCTGGTTAGCTGTGCAGTATCAGCTGCCATGCTGATCCAGCAGGTTAAACGAGAGCCCCCTTTGTGACATTAAAAGCTCTGGCTTTAGGCTCAACATACCTCCAATAACCCATTAATCTCACTTCATGGTGCACCTTTCAGAATCTGCAGCTTCGAGGTGGAAATGCTCCGCCAGTGTTGACTGCTTCTTTTGCTGAACACGTGTCTTTCAGCGTATAAAACCTGAGGGGTTTTTATTGATGAAATTTTGTGTGAACTATCCCTTTAATCACTGAGCAGCGGCGGCCACACTGTTCTCTCAGCTGCTTGGAGGATTCTCTGCACTGTGGTCTCATTAAACCCTGTGTCATTGTAGGGAAAGTGTCAAAGACGCTGAGTGGAGGGCCGGTTCTCTAGAGTCAGAGCGGGGCTGTGTTTTTGTGGACAGGAGCCAGTGCTGCTTATGAAGTACTCATATTAATGCTCGGCCTGTTCAATTCACTCTACAGTCCTGTGCAAATGTTTGGTGAACAGTGCTGCATCTCTGTCAGCTTTGTTCTGACTCTACCATGCAGCCTCTGAGTGCTTTTGCACAGGTACAGGCTGAGCGATGTGACCCCAGGGAGCCCGAATACGTGGAACTTATCAGCACGGGTCTCCGCTGAATAATGCAAGCTGTTAAAGTAATCCTGTCTGTACAGATAGTAGGGCAACCTGTCCCTGCCCAGCCATCCAGAAGGCAGAGGTGTGCTGGTGTCAGTGAAGGCCTCATGACACATGCTGTGCAGACTGCAGGCCACGTGTGCAGCCACCACACCTCTCTACACCCAACAGTGTTTTTGTGCGTCTCTGGAGTCATGAGTCTTTGCAGTGAAGAAGCTGTTTTTGTTTACCTGACATCCATTTTCAGTTCTCCTGCTGCTGTGTTGGATGTTGTCAAAACAGGCTGCACTACCAAGAACAAAAGACAGAATCCATGCATGTCAGCTGTAATATCCCCACAGCCTCATTTCGCCTGCTCAGCCAAACAGTCAAGACAACGATTGCTCTTATATTGACGCATACACAAACAAACACAATCTAACGTCGGACTTGAGTAAGCTTCAAGTGATTTGTTGTTTTGCTACTTAAGTCTCATTGATTTCTAAGCCATTACAAATTCATGCACACTTTGTTTTTTTTTTGTTTTTTTTTTCCACGCAAGTTGCTGACTCCACAGTAAGTGCGTTTGCCTGGAACCATGTTGTTGGGAGAATATTTCAGGAGGACGTCTTCCTCAGGAAAACTTTGATTCCTCACCACTAACAGTAGCTCTGACTTGTTGGTCTTCTCTGTTTTTTGATGGAGAAAGCGTTTGAAAGTTGAAGCCTCGTGGAGTTTAAGCATCACATGTATTATTCAACAAAGAAAAAAAAAAACTATCTTCTTGAGTTTTGTAGAATAATTCCTCAAAAATATTTTACCACCCAGATTTTTTTTTTTGCTTTATATAATTGTTGTTTTGAATGTCGTTGCTTAACCTTACTGTTCCCAATTAAGAGCAAACAAAGACTTTGTTTTTGGAAAATACTGGATATTTTATTTAAGCATACACAAGTAAGCATACACCATATTCTCCATAAATGAAGTTGTGTAACCTTGTGCATAATAGTTAAACCATGCTAGCCCTCATTAAGCAATGACTGCTGTACACTTCATACGATGAATATAAACAAGATGACACTAATAAAGCAGTTCATTTCTCTAAACCATGCTTCTTCGGAGCTCATTCCTATATTTCAAGAGCCCCAAAATGAAATAGTCGAACTTCTCTGCATCATCGCAACGTTACAGTTCAGTTTCCAGGCATGTTTCTAGACTAATACAAAATACACACTGTGTAAGTTGTTTGGAAAAACCCAGTGTCTCATTACTGACCTGGTGTCTTGTCACAAAATAGTCCATTACTGCAACCAAGCATGTTTTTCAGGCATCGTATCGTACATACAGTAGCATGAGAAAATGTCTTGGGCCTGTCACACTGAAACAAAGTCCTCAGTGAGATGTTAAGAGTGGTTTGACACCACAGGGCTCAAGTGGAATGTTGAGTTCTTACAGTCGTCACCATTTGTCGAGTGCGATTAAGGAAACAGATTTGTCATCTGCCTGTGACAGGTGTATACTTAACCTGCTCTAACAGGACGCATCGAGCAGCAGTGGCTGGATGTCCTTACGCTTACCAGCAGCTTGAATCCAAACCATCAGTTTGTTTCTGTAGCAGTAGGGACAGTCCACGTATGGCTGACTGAACAAACTGCACCACCAGTTATGAGATGATCAGACTAATTAGATACCCAGATGTCTTCCACTAATTCACCCGACGTGTAAGACCGCTGCGTAGTTGTTAAACACGGTCAAACCCACTTGCATGTAAAATCAAGTGATGTTCCTCAGCTTTTTTACCATCAAACTGAGGCCGCTGGATTCTCACGTCTGTGTGGGAGAGCTCACGCAAACACACTGCTGAAGCTGCAACCCTTAAAGGAATAACTCAACACTTTTGGAAATTCACTCTACGGCTTTCTTAGCCGTTGTAGTCCGATAAGAAGACTGATAGCACTCTCATGCACAGTGTTTGTCCTGCATAGATCCATTTTCATCAGCCCCCCAGGGGACTTTAAAGGAAAATCATCAGAGCTAAAATTGTAAGAAAATATTTTTAACCAACCTGTTAAGTGAGCTTCCATTTACTCAACTGGACATTTTTGTTTACTAAGTAGAAGAGGAAAAGAAATAAATATCTGTCAAATAAGGTAACATAGACTGATATTAGTCACCTCCAAAACTGCCATTTTCATTTATGTTGCTTGAGCCAGAAGCAGATTAATGCAGCAGCTAGCCTGACTGGATGCAAAATGTCATTTTCAGCCTTTATGCGAAAAGAAGCTGACTGTAGGCTGCTGCCTGTAGCTTCATATTTACTTAACAGATATGAGAGAGGCTCTGATCTTCTCATCTAAATGCGAAAAAAGAGATTCTGTGTGTTTTTCAAAATGTTGAACTATTCCTTTAACAGTTGAGTTGGACGACAACCTGCCTCAAAAGTGATGCTCGCAATAGCCCTACGTTTAAACCACTATGAGGGAATACAATATTTACATTGACAACACAAAGGAGCGTACTATCATCCGGAGACGATGATACGAACTACACAGCAGGCAGCTTTGAAAGTTAACCTCTTATACCGTTAACTGAAGTTTCAATCATTGGCAAAACTAAGAAAAGTAAATAAAAAGTGACTACTAGAAATACCGTTGAGAAATATATTTCTGGCAAACTTAAGACAGTTCAAAGAAATCATCCAGGGAGACAATCATCATTATCCGTTACTGTGTGGATGGATGCCTATCGATTAGAGAGCCAGCTACCGGGGCCAGTGTTCCTGGGGAGAAATGGATTCAGCCTTCAGCCGCACAACCTTCCCTGTGCGGTGCTGATCACTCTGCAGCAGGGCACCGTATCGAGATTTCACCAAGTCTGTCCTGACAACAGCCGAACGCCTGTGTTAATCAGTCAGATGGGGCCCTGGCGAGTGTCTGTCCAGCGCTCTGACTTTACTTTAAACCCACTCCTGCCTCCGACATGAATCAGTGCTTATTGGAGGAGCACAATCTTGAGCTTTTCCACTCTTAATAAGAGTGGAAGTAGAGAGGGAGGGAGGGCGGTGGGGAGTGATAAAAGCCTGCCATTGCATTAGTCATCATTCTCTTCACTCCGCTCAACCGTAACCTTCATTGCTCTCTCTTAACCGCCTCTCTCTTTCACCGCATTCAAGGCTGCGACCTGTTATGTTTGTGTGCACACATGTGTTTGTCTGTTTACAATAAATGACTAGTCAGTGAATCGCAAACTCTGAAGGTGTTTGTCGTTCTGTCTGGCAATACAGATTTCCAGCAGCTGAATGGGCCCACAACTATTATGTTTGGCCGATTACTTCAAAATATCCGGGGCTTTTTCTGTTTTTTTTTTTTTTTTTTAAAACAGTTTTCATCAAAAAGAGTCTTTTCTTACTGCACAGAAACAGCACAATGATATAGTATAATAGAAACGCATAATAGTAGAGGAGGGCTATGAAAAAGCTCTTCAATAACAGGACTTTAACAGCGGTGTATTAACAAAAAAAAAAAAAAAAAGCATCACCTGTTTTCATCACTTGTGGTACCCTCTTACAATAGAAGTCTTTACATTTTCTACATTAGTTCCTGTCATGTTTCATTAAAGGCTCTCTAGAGTGACACCACCAAACAAGAATGTAATATAAAATGTATTTACACGTTAAACACCGGCTCGCTTTTTCCAGATTTTCAGACTTACCTCAGCTCAGACTACATGGCATCAATCTGTAATGTTTCCTTTTACTTTGTACACACATTTAAATACTGGGTGAAAGATAAATAATACGACACACATGTGAGATATAGGGCCTTCCTTCTTATTAGATAAATCATAAGGTAGAATAATTTTTAAGGCAGTACTACTGAGTTTGAATCAGCCCTCAAATACATCATTTGCTACCCGAGCACAGGTCCTCTACGTGCCGCCTGGCAACCCACGATCCCTTATCGTTACATTTAGCCTCCTAAACTTGGAGTTTCAACTCAAATGTTGACTCTGATTTGTGAAAGTCTTGATAGAAGCCCTTCTGTCTTGGTGACATCTGTTCAGGATGCCATAAAGAAGTCTCAGGGTTGCAAGTTGGGCCCATAAAAAAACATTTTTTTTCCATGCAAGCCATCAGAAACCAAAGTTTTTACAACAGCGCTTGGGATTTTTGGGGTTAATTCCCTCATGTTGGATATGAAGTCCGTTCATCTGCCTGAACAATACATGCTGAGAGGTCGGCTTTTATTCAAAGAGGCTACAGAGTTCGAGTCCTTGCTTCCGTGCTTCCACTAAGGGCTGTTATTGCTGATATAAGGGATCTCTTCAGTGTCTCTGCACAGGCAGGTCCACTGCTTCGTAGACATCCATCGAGTTCAACCCCCTTTTAAAGTTCAGTAATTAGATGAATGCACTCCATTATGGCAGTTCTGCTCCTCTCCAGAACACTTTGAAATTCATCACCCTCAAAGAGAAAGACACGAGGAAATACTAAAGGGCTCATCCTGGACGTGGAATGTTACATTTCAAAAATCTATAATAAAAGCATGAAAGAAGTAAGAAGGCGACAGCAAATTCGACTGAGATATTACCAAACCTGTCCTCCAACGGACTTTACCGTATTTACGTATTCACATCACAGATGCCTTTCAGTGTGAGATAATGAGTTTCGTCTTTTCTGACAAGTTTGGGTGATTCAGCTCTGATGGTAAGCCCAGTGATCTCTGTAAAGCTGCTCTGGCGTCATCGCAGCACATCTTAGAAATGGCTCCTAAATTAGCCAGGTGGAGTCTGGACTCCCTGAGGGGGGAAAACAAGCTCGCCAGAATGAATACACGTCCCGCAGGACAGCAAAGAGTTTCTGCCCGAGGAGGGTCTAAAAAACCAAAACAGATACCAGAACAACAAAACTGTACTGGTGGCAGCTTGTTAAAAAGAAAAGTAAAAAAACTACACCCTACCAACCTACTGTCACTTACAAAAGCACAGAACACAGGTTGTTATGAAGAAAATAAGGTGTGGATGATGAGATTAAAGCAGAGGGGACGATTTCGACGTGCATCTTAGTGCCACCCAGAGAGGAGAAACGTCCAGGTCTGTGGTCACTGATAATGCACTGAAAGAGAAGAAAGAGGTGACAGAATGTGTGTGTGAGAGAGAGAGAGAATGAAAAGGTCTCTGGCTCTGTTTATCGGCTTTGGTCCCTGGGGTTGGTTTATCTGCAGTCTCTCCACTGCCGGAGCCATTTGGCCCTAATCTCTGCTGCCCCATGGTACAGTAGTCATTGAGCACGGAGCAGCCGCTCAACTCTCTCCACAGTCTCTCCACTGCTGACTCTGCTCTCAGACCAGCACCGGCAAGGCCGAGCCCGACCTCCGGAGTCCTGCAGCTTTGCTTCAGCACCAGGCCCCGAGCCAAAGGAGAATAGGCGCTGCCGAGGGGCCCAGAGTCCCAGCCTCATCCTGACAAGCAGATGGGCTTAAAAGGGGCCCGTTTGTTTGCGAGAACACAAAGTCTTTTGGATAAAGAGAAGACGTCCTGGCAGTCACACCTCAATGATGTTGACAGATGGCATCCTATTGTTGTTGTTGTTGTTCTTGGGGAACTGTGGGAGGAAAGAAGGAGATGACAGGTATGAGGAGGCTGGAGGACTCACAGGAATCACACAATAAACTTCTTCAATGAGCATGAGGATGCCTCAGCGCTTGGATGTTTTATTGATGCTTGTAGTAAGAGAGTGAAAGGAATAAAGATTAGCCTTTGCACTTTTGTTTTCTGCACATAAGGAATGAATATGGTATGGGGCTCTGTGAACTGATCACAACAGAACTTATCAGAAGCCATGACTGGAGTGCCTTCGCCAGTTGATGCTGGATGCTGCATAATTCATGCACATAATGGCGCCATGTTGGAGCTGAGCTGTGTGGAGCTTTAGCTTGAAGCTGACGCTCAGATGACACTATGGGAGCGCATGAAGTGTCAGTGGAAAAGGTCTAGAAGTGGCCGGGACAATTCACCTGCCCGGCGCCGCTGAGGGGGAGGCACCCAGGGAGAGGAGGAGGGGGGTGGGTTATACCTTACTGCGCAACAGCCCCCCCGTCGGGTGCTCAGGAGTGCTGCACTCTGAGGAGTTTTTGGCTTTGTCCTTGTTGTTGTTGGGCTCGTTGTCTTTGATTATGTCGTACTGGCGACAGAAGAGAGCGATCACACCTGGAGGGAGAGACGGAGTGTATTCATGATCAAACAGCTCTGGTTATTATCTGAACACAAATGAAAAGAAGCAGCAGGATTTCCTGTTACTGTATGTAAGATTATAACAGCAACAATGACCATGAAGCCTCTTTGCTGTTGCTTTACTGGACAAGTTTGTCCTCACCTGCCCACATGATAAGTACCACCACGATGATGATGAGCTCCCCTGCCCTCAGCTGAGTGGTCTGGCCCACTTCCTCCATTGTCACTTCGTCTGGAGGAGTCAAGAGGCAACAGTTAGTGGAAATTAAAATGGATTGGCATTGATCGAAAGAAACAAATAAATCCATATTATCCATGGAAAACAGTAGAGCAATAAACAATGACTTCACAATTATCATTAACAAACAGAGGAAATTTCCTCCAGACACTTAAAGTCGGAGTGGGCAGAAAGTCCACCACATGCATCTGTTATCACTTCTACCAGATGAGCGAGTCAAGCTAAAAGTCACTTTAATGTTATCCTTTTAAAGGAGGTTTCACATCCTGCTCTCCTGAGTAGAAGTCCTCTTATTAACCCATCGCACCACCACATCCTACTCTCACTGCAGACTTTATAGCTCTTTGTACTCTTTCACCTGCTCTGAGCAAAAAGCCTTTCAAGTCTATTTCCTTTCACAACACTTGAAGTACAATATGCTAGAAGCTTATTTGGAATTTTTGCTCCGAAGATACTGCCTACTCCAGCTTTAATCCCTCAAAGGGTTCTGCAGCACTCTTTCCTCTGCAAAGGAACCAACCAAGGTCACTTTACTGCTGATCTGAGCCTATAATAAACATGAATTTTGTTTTCTTAATGTTTCTCTTGAAGTTTGCAGCGTCGCAGTTACTGTTCATTGCTCCACTGTCTCAGATTGCCTCTCTTGACCTGAAGTTTCTTTTCCACTCAGTGACCTACCATAAAGTTTTGTACATCACTGCAGCCTGTTGTGAGTCCTGAGACGAGTTAGTGTTGGGAAGACAGTTGGGAGGTAATTGGCTTTGAACAGTAGGTTGAAGTTAACATATCAGCAAAATGTTTTGCTGTAAAGTGTTTTGACTGAGTCTAATGACTGACACTTAAAAACACTGAGCTCGGAGGTAAATAAGTCAGCATTAAGTGAGTTTATGCAACGCAGCTTTCTTAAATTGCTGGGTCGCTCCATCTGCAAAGAGCTTCATAGAACAATTTGAAAAAAAAAAGCTGCCAGATCAGTGTGCTGTGATCAGAGAAGAACTTTGTGTCTTGAATAACTTTAAAAGTTGTGACATGACGGCGTTAACGCGCAGATATGAAATGGTGCACAACTTCTGAAACCCATTTTTCTTCATATGGTAATTAAGGAACTGTACAACAACTATTAGTGTGTCAAAAAATGAAATATGTTGTTTTTCTTTTTGCCGAAGGGAGGGAAGGCAGACTTTCTGGGAGAGCAGGGGAGACTGTTTCAACTTTTTCTCACCCCGAATGTATATTTTAGTAGAGTCTCAAATTATTAAACAGTCGCCACAGATGGCTTTTGTGCGTACGGCGGAGTATGGAGATGTTCTTTTGCCCTTTTCAGAGAATTTCAGTCCCCCTCTGTAGTCAATATGCTAATAAGACCGTAGCTGTAATTAAATCCTGAAAACATACTGATGTCCTTGGACATGTATAAGAATGTGTCTTACATCCTTATACATGTCCATCATAATTTGATAATAGCAGAAGTAGTCACATTTGACTTTAGTTTAATATTTGCTAATTAAATTTCTAATGTCTGTATTGGTGGCTATGTGGGACATATTGTTCTTTAAATGGACAATATTGAGGTTTGAATTCATATCTTAAATCCCACATGTGTTATTTGTGATAGAATTTAAAGGAGTCTAAACAGCAGTTTGTGTGCAGTTTATGAACAAAAGTGACATTACACCAACTAATGATGTTCCACTTATCACTTATCCATATCTCATCGCCGGAGCTGCCGTCTTAGATCTCGGCCTATATCTCCACGAGCAGCACACTTCTTTAACTCTGATCCTGTGCTCAATATTTGCAGGTACAGCTTTTTTTTTTTCTCCACTTCGTCCCCTCCTCTCCTTACTTCTTTCATCTTTCTTATGGTCATCATCTGAGGAATTCTTCAAAGCATTTTAAAGGACTGCGTTTGCTTCTGCCTCAGTGTTATTAATCACCGGCGGAGGCGAGGGTGGGAGCCGGAACCACCGTTGAGCCCCTCATCTCCACATAAACAACTCGGAGTGATATTTTTCTCTTTTTTTTACCATCGACGCCCCGTTTTCTGCAGGGTTTTCTGGCGAGAATATTCTCTCTGTCTGCAGTTTCAAAGTCGCCTGTGCTGTAGAGCAACAGCAGACTTGATTGAACTGCGCTGCTCAGTCGTTTTATCCATTTGGGGTTTCGCTGACAGACTTTTATTTCAGACGGTTGCTGGTCTGTATTCCTGCTCTTGAGATGTTGAACTTCCTTGCACAGTGTCTCCTGCTCTTGAATTTCATGGCCTGTCACTATTCTGCAGCTGTCCTTTTCTCAATATGTTCTCCTAACTGAGTACTTTTACTTATTCAGATCTCACCCGATGCTTGTCAGAGAGTCTTCTCCTGTCATTATTGTGTTTTAAATACAGCTGCAGCACACTTATGGCGGGGAACTGTAGCACAGGTGCTGGCTTAAAGAGGCGATGATTTTCAATCCATACGAACACACTCACAGACACTCAGCCAAGGAGACGCTCTTTTGCATCATCACTAATAGGCCCGACTGTGTGAGCGCCTGAAGAGAGCGAACATGAAGGGAATAGTTAAGGCTTCATCTGGACCACTGGGGATCCTTCGTACCAGAGCGGGATGGAGAGATAAAGGAATGAAAAAAAAAGTTAATCACCGCAGTCAGGATCAATTCACAGCAGCCTCAATAAAACTCCATCACCACCTTTGAAGTCCATCAGGAGAGAAGGAGGAGTGTGGCTGCCTCCAGACGTCCACGCAGTAACTTTTCCTTACACCGCCGAGGAAGTCGCAGGCTTGATCTAAAGTTCACTGCAGCGTAGAGAGCACTCCTATCCTTTTATTAGATGCGCTGGGTGACATTTGGAGGGGCCCAGTGTGGCAGGAACCCCACGCTCCAGTAGCTTTTAGCAACAAGCAATTCTGCTGATCGATTGGCCTCTGTTGCCTTGTATTAAATAATCAAAGCACAACAGCCCAGGGCGCCTGACACTGTTGCTGGCCGCACTCGCCGGGGCCAACTGGTCATCTGTAACACCTCTGCTGCTCACTGACCGAGCTCCAGAGGACACACCGAGGCCGTATGGATGTAAACTTCCATTTACTGTTTCAGCTCTGGAATATTACTGATCTTAGATTCAGTGGGATAAAAAAAAAAAGAAACTGCTGCTGTGAAAAAGTTGACACGCGACAAGACTGTTCTGCTGTTTCTGATGCTTTTGTAGTTTGATACTCAGCTCTCATACTAAACCTCATGAGAAGCTTGGATGCTGCTACTGTGATCTGCGATGACATAAAACTGATGCCATGTTATTAGATCAAGCAGTGACACCATAGCTACAGCAAACATCAGGCAGAGAAAAATGTCTTCTAAAGGTTTTGCCTTCCATGCAATAAGCTGCATGTTTAATTCACAGCTATGTACTGAGTTTGTTTAAAGGGGCGCGCTATAGATTTTGCTCATGAGATCAGCTTACTAATCAGGACCATACTGTCCCTTGAGGCTCCGACAACAGAAAATAACCTTATTGATGTTTTATATTAGTTTCTCTTCACTGGTTCGCTGTAAAATCTGGAACCAAATTTAAAGTCATTCTCCTCACATATAAAGCTCCTAATGGCCAAACTCCATCTTATCTTAAAGACCTTATTGTGCCGTATTATCCCAACAGGGCACTTTGCTGCTCTCAGAGTGCAGGCTTACTTATCGTCCCAGGAGTTTCCAGAACCAGACTGGGAGCAGAGGCTTCAGCTATCCTCCTCCGCTGTGGAACAAGCAGAGCAGCTTTGGTTCCCATTTTTAGTTCAGGGGGCAGACACTTTAATTTTAAGACTCGGTCTCTACTATCTTCGTTTTCTCCCTTCGTACACCTTTGTCCTCTCTGCAGGTATCTTTGGCTCTGGGCTGCTTGTTTCAGATCCGTATTTCCTTCAGTAACCTCTCAAGTGTTTATTCTTCTCTACATTATTAGTTTGTAACACGCAAACTTTCCTTTTCTCCCTCCATTTTACCCCTCGCCCCAACTGGTGGCAACAGATGTCTGCCCTCCCTGAGCCTGGTTCTGCTGCAGGTTTCTTCCTGTAAAGAAACTGATTGTCACCAAAGAGCAGCTTTTTCTCTATCGTGATATTTTAAGGTCTTCATCTTACAGTGCGAAGTGCCTTTATGGAAAGCTTATGTTGTGCATTGGCGCAATATAAATAAAACTGAATTTAATTTAACTAATGTAACCAAAGTTTTCTCTGACTAGACTTCTGGCTTCTATTTATTTACACTGAGCCCTGTTCCATGTGCTGCCATCTGTCTGTTTTAGGGTGTATTTTTAATTTGTGCATTAAAAAACACTTCATGGAAAATTCCCCAAAAAGAAACTTTTATGCTAAAGTAGAAAAGTTGTTGTGCTGTTACTGCAAATTGCAAAAAACATTCTCAATGCAATACACTGAGCAAACACGCCATATTTGATCGTGTTTTCTACATTCTTTTTCCCAGTTTGAAGGTTGAGAGTTGGGATGGCACCGACTGGAAAACTAGCTCCACCTGCTGTGTGTATGGAACCAACACATGATGCTTAAAGAGACATCAACTCACTTTCTTTTACTGATTGACGCAAAATTTGTATGGAGAGCTGGCATGTGTTAAACCCTCGCAAAGACTTTCTCCTTTTCCATGCTAGGAGCCAACAGGATGTACCTGATCACATGTAAACTTGTGGTTGTAGGTGGAGTTACATGCTGTAATCTGGCATTCTTCCAGCTATAGCTGAATCGCTGCAGAGGTGGGCGACGGGATCCCACTGCTCTCTTATATTTTTAGTAAGTTTGTCACGGGTGATTCATTTGAAAACATTTGGTCTCAGAGTTTCTCAACGTAATGATCTGACAGCTGTTACCTCCAGAAAGAGACGCTGGTGGTAAAAATGTTAAATTGTTGTGAAGTTAATGTAGCTATCTCTCATTTGGCAAATTTAAGAAATATAAAAATATTAAAATCTACCTTTTTAAACCCACCAAGCGTAAACAAAATGTTTCCTGTGCTTCACGTCTCCACATTCGGAATCCTGAGGATGTGTTGATCCGTGTTTCACAGAACCAGGATGATAATCTCCTGAATTCAAGTCTTAATGCTAAGCTAGGCTAAAAATATCCTGACTTTGCTCCTTACTTGACGCACAGACATGAGATTGATATTGATTTTCTCATCTCGTTATTGGAAAGAAAGCGATTGATGTTGAGCTGTTCCTATACGATGCCAGAACCATACAGGATTCACGTGACTCAGTTAAAAAGAAAAATTTGTTTGTCGGTTTTGGCTGCAGCTCAGCTAAGAGATGCTTGTCTGGGGAAATATCTTACAGTATTTTCCTGCAGCCCGCTTTTTGAGATGAAAATCCTCTGTGACAGAAGGAAAAGGAGAACTTTTGTTGCATCCTAGCCTTTGAGAACTTTCCTGTGGGACCATGGAGAGAAGTTTCTACCGTTATTAGATCTGAGGAGACCAATGAGCCTTGTTTGCGGTGCTTTTTATTGTCTATGTTTGTGTGGCTGGTTCAAGTAATTCGCGCTGAGAGCCTGTACATGTACATCTGTGCAGACACACACATAGTTTGACAGCAGAATTTAATTGTCAGGATTTCATATGCTCCTGTATTGCAGCACCTTTCGTGACTTCTTCTTTCTCTCCGCTCTGTCAGTCATTCTCTGTCCCCCCCTCCTCTACTTTCTCTGATTCATTGTCTCTTCCTCCTGTTTTGTGCACAGGTTGTGCTGGTTTCTTTTTTTTTTTTCATCTCTCTCGCTTCCTTTGATCTCCTGAAGCTTAAACCTATTGTGAAAGAGGAAATGAGAAGAAACGCGGAATAATCCAGCATTTCAGGCTCATCCTTTGCTCTTTCCACCGAGATCAGCACGATACGGCAGAACAGAAGGGCTGAGCGGTTGAGCGAGGACGGTAAAAACCTCTCTTTTCTTCTCGGGACGTTCGCCTGTCATATCGAGACAAAGGGCTAACAGCTGTACTGAGACACACTCCCTCGACATTAAGTACTCTGTGCAATTATCTGCAGTAAAAGACAAACTCTATTTTCTCTTCTGGGTGCATTTTGCCCATCAGTCATTCTCACAGCTCTCTCCCTAGTGATTGGGCTTTCAGTTTTTCAGTGTGTGTCAGTGAGAGGGAGGTTTTAAAATAATTAGTCAGTTTAACTTCTTTTCAGCTCAGTTTACAGGATTCAGTTTGTTTCTGCTGATGGGGAATCTGCAAGAATCTGAGCAAAGAAGTTTGAAATATTACAGAAATAAAACAGTGATTACCTCTGTGGTACCATTTTTTTTTAAAAAACCTCGTTGAAACAGCAAACAACACAAAAACTTGCAAATCATATAAATTAAAATCCCAAAATTTCCAGATCACTCTTTTGGAAAGTGAACCAAAATTACTTTTGACACAATGGCGGATCCCAAATCCTAACTACACTGATTTTCCACTGAATTACAAAATGTCGACTTGAAGAACACCTGCTCATCTGCCATCAAAAGGTTTCATTGTTTCAACGCAGCTAAGCTAATTAAACAGACATCCTTGAGCGAGCAGCGCAAATGAGACAGAGGAAAATGTGTGGCGCTGTGCTAAACCGTGAAGTTGTTGCTGAGTACAAGTGAAGGATGATGAAGCGCAGACCTGCTCTCTGTGGATATTTGCTTTGTGATGGTGGAAACACGCAGAGGAGCGGGGAAATCTTTTCTTGTTTTGCAGCGAATAGGGACTTTGGCTCAGCATGTGTGCGTGCTCTATATATCCGAGTACGCTAGGCCCAACAATATGTGGAGATTTTACATTTGTGGTTGAGTGAACTGAGGCAGAGTGCTGCTTCCACGTACAAACAGACGTTCATAGAAGCATCAACTGCACTCGACTCAACAGCCTCATTTAAAGAAGTGGAGGTTGTGCTCAAGTAAACAGTGAAGACTTTGACTTTTAAAGGCGTAGCTCTGTCTAAAAATAATAATAATTTTAAACAAAAGACACAACAGCACCTCTAAAGCTTACTATTTACATCATGTTTGGTTATCTGCCTAACAACCAAAGGTTCAAAAAGCTAAATAAAGCAGATACTGGATAACAATAAAATAAAAAAAACATAGAAATATCATGAAAATTTGGCAGCCAGGGTGCAGCAAAAGGTACATTATAAAATTGTGGGGAAAAAAATGGAACATAACAGCAAATATCTTCAAAATAGTAAATAAATATTTTTTTTTCCTGACTGTAGTAGATATAATTTTAGAAAATATGAAAAATATTTAAAATAGCTACAAGATAATTTATCATTTTTCAATCCTTGATAACACACGTCTTTTAAAAATAGCAAAAGTCTCTAAAACATTGACATTTTTAGTAATTTAAATACAGCAAAATGGGCATTATGTGCAGTTTTGGCCCTTTTTTGTAAATATTAATACTTTTTTTGTGTGATTTTACTAGATATTAGCTGTAACTAAACAAATCTAGAAAAAATGTAAAATGACAGCATTGAAAATGTACACTTTAAACTAACAGTTGAAACAACCTTATTTGTAGCACAGACTGGAATAAGGAGGAAACTGTTAGCTTTGCTCTGGCTCAAGGTGAAAAATCCCTCCATTGCATTAAATGAACATATACTACTGTATTAATGTAAACATATAATTTTCCTCTTGTCATTCTCCCTCATAAAAATGTAATTGCTACTCAATAAAACAGAGTGCGTGTTTGTGGTTATGAGGCCCTTGTGTTTTTTTTTTTTTTCATGTATTGAGCATGAGTTGGAGCCATTATTTCATCTTCATGGCTTTTTGAAATGAGCAGAAGAGAAAATATAGTCCGAAACCACAAAGAAATGAGCGTGTGCATGTACACAAAAGAAAGAAGGCTGTTAAAAAAACAACCACAATCTTACTTGTTTATCTGGATTCTGTGCAGGTATTGATTTCTGTAAATTCTTCCCCATTGCAGAAACGGCACACAGACAACACATCCGGTGCTAATTAGGCCTCAGTGGTGGCGAGAGCATCTCTTCACTGCACTGCAAAGATTGTTTTCTATATTCTGCACGTCTCTACTGGCCCAATTGCCACCATAACAGAAGTTTAGACTCCTTCCGGCTCCACACCCTGCAAAGTATCCGAGTATGGCGGCAGCTCACATGAGAGATGAGTGTAAATGAGAGGAAGAATAGATGGAGGAGTCCTTCAGCCAAATGCGCATTGATTTGCCACCCCTCGCAGCTCTGACTACCTCCTCTCTGCCTCTGATAAATGCCTTTCCTCATTTTGGTTTACCGTGCAGTTGTGCAGGGTGCATGCAGGGTGAGGCCCGCAGAGCCGCGTCAATACACAGTGAAGTATGCATTCCCCTCGGCCGTTTTATTCCTGAGTTGTGGTCAGTGGGGGTGAGCTTCAAGAGCACTCTGTTGTGAAATTTCATTTCACGCTTTGTGTGTCTATCGATTTTTATTGGTCTTTAGACAAAATCAGTCAAGATATTGTCAAAAGGCCAAGTCCCCTCTGCACTTGTGTCTTGGAAAAAAAAGACAGAAACAGATTTTTCTTTTAACTGTGGATGCGTCGGAAGGCTTAGAAAGTGTGTGTGTGTATTTGTGTTTGTGTGTGTTTGCGCAACTTCACCTTTACTCTTAGAGGCCTGAGTCTCCGCCTCCTTTGGCGTTCGGAAGCGCAGCGGTTCGCTCAGCGGGCTCGTCCCAGACATGCTGATGGACTGGACATGCACGATGTAGTCTGTCTCTTCCTCCAAGTCCCATAATGCACAGGAGCGTGTGGTGGTGTTGACTTCCTGGATGAATCGCAGCATGCGCACGTCTTTCTTCTGTTGGAGGAGGACGCAAGAGACGCTTTATGTACGGCAGGTGGATAAATGAATTGTCCTGTGATCTCTGACTATGGCGCACCACCCACAGCAGAGATCCAGTTCAGCTTCCAAAGCCCACAGAATTGACTGAGCAGCCAACTGGAGGGATTTAGGAGCATCCGACTTGCACTTGACTTCTGAAACTGAACTGAATTCAAGTTTCACATCACAAGTGCATTTCATGCTACTGTTATATAAGGGGGGAAATACACTTACTATCTTTCTTGCGGAGACTTAGATGTGAAGCTTTATAGAACCCTCTTGGCTGTACACTAAGTATAAAGCTGGAACCATGACATTAACACTGAAAGCAGCTGGAAACGGCTAACGTTGCTCTGATTAATGTGCACCAAAACACATTAGGTGCTGGGAGATGGACTTTCTTGCCTTTGGACAACTGATGCCAACACAAATTAACATGAGCAGAGTTTCTGGCTGCTGCCTCGTATTTAATGGACCAAGAAAGTGATGGCAAGAAAGTGTATTTCCCAAACTATCCTTTTAAAAACGGGAACAACTGTAAAACTATAATGAAAGTTTTGCAACACATGGGAGGAGTAGATGAAAAGGTTTCTGCTGTAGTTGCTGTATCTTTGGAATGAAAATAATTTGGGGTGTTAGTGTTTCACTTTAAAACCTCCCCCTTGTTCAGCTAGCACTGCTGACCCACGCTGGCCTGGAGCCGTCCTCGCCCATCATGACACTTCCAGCGCCTGTGAATCTCTGTATGTGTCTGTAGAACCATGAGATGGCAGCTTGTTCCACGTTTAGTGATGCTATTAATGTGTGGGTGTGAACCTAGAGATGTGTGTGTGTGAGTTTACATGTTCACTTCTCTCCTTTCACATAGCTGTCAAAGTGTGTCAGAGAGTGGACAGGCTGTCCGACAGGATCCAGCATTTTGTGATGATTCCCATAATGCACACTGACTCAGAGTAACACAGTAAAGAGAACCGGACATGGCAGGAAACAACCTGTGACAAACCACAGCTCAATTATTGTGTGTGTTTGTGAGGCCTGTAAATGCATAAAACAACTGTCGCTGGTGTATTTACATATATATCTACTGTGTGTTATGTCTGCGTTGTGTTACTCACCTGCTGTGTGATGGCAAAGCCAATGACAGGGTCTCCCTCGGGGATGTCCCATGACACCACAGCAGAGTTTGCTTTCACCTCTTTGATGGTCACATTGACAGGAGGTGACAAGCTATCTGCAAACACACAGAGAGAAACAAACGCTTGCTTTACCTTCTGTGGTATGAGGCAGAGGAGAAGCTCGGTTTCTACTGGCTGCTGAAGTGGCCACCAGCATGGCAGGAAGCCAAATTCGGTGGTGTGAATAAATGGCTGGGCTGAATCCATTATGTAAGGTAGAATTCATGATGGAGTATAAGAACTGAAAGCAATTCCTCAGAGGCTCAGCAGACACTACGCTATGTATGCTGGAGAAGAGTGTGTGCAGTCTGCGGGGTTACATCAGCCTCACCATTTGTGATATTATAACTAAGATTTGAAAGGTTGAGATGTTTTGAAAGGTAAAACTCCACTGGACAGTTTAACCTCATGTCTTATAGTTTAAGGCCACGCCAGCCAATATCTCAACATGTATAGGCACTACATTTGGTACCGATATCCGTCACATCAGTAGAAGGAATTGTACTGATTGAGCTGCTCACTTTTCCGCAGGTCAAAGTTAACATTTTATAAGAAATATTCCAACACATTGAACATTAGCACCAGTGTATCCATGCGACTGCTTTAAAATTGCACTCAAACTGTAATCAGCATTTCTTTCCACCAACATCATCATCCGATCTTAAGTTTAAGACCAATTACCTTCAAAACTAATGAAATCAGCCTCGACTCTGCCTTCAGTAAAAGGTTAACATGCTAACACACTAAGACAGTGAACCCGGTTAACAGTACACCTGGTAAACCTCAGCATGCTAACGAGGAATGTCCTGAGCCTGAACCTTAGATCAAGATCGAGGTCAATCCATCCGTTATCTATACACCGCTTAATCCTCACTAGGGTCACAGGGGGGCTGGAGCCTATCTCAGCTGATTAAGGGTGAAGGCAGAGGACACCCTGGACAGGTCACCAGTCTATCACAGGGCTACACTTAGAGACAGACAACCAAGCACACTCACATTCACAGCCGGAGAGAACCCACGCTGCACGGGGAGAACATGCAAACTCCACGCAGAAAGATCCTAGGCGTCTTAACCAGGACGTGAGCTGGGGATCTGCTAGCTGTGAGGTGATGGTGCTAACCACCGATCCACCTTGCAGCCCAGGATCGAGGTCAGTCAATACAGTTTTTAATTGATCATTAATGACAAGAACCTAAGCCCGATCCTTTCTTTCACGGTTTCAGTTTTTGTATTCTATAAATTTGTCACTCTTTTTGTTGGTCATGCCCTGATATTTCTGATAATGGCCACAATAACTATTACAAATGCATCTGTGTTATGGCAACATCCTCTTCGACAAAAATCTTGTTTAGTGTGCTGACCAGACGTCATGAAGCATCACAAAGAACTGTGTCATGGTGCCCCTTTATGAGCTAAACCGTAACAATGTTCTCCATCACAGAACTGCTCCTCTGGCTGCTACTGTGTTACACAGTGAGATGTTCAACATGGTGGTACAAGCAGGTCCTACAGCTAATCTCATCTACAATACTTGAAGTGTGTATTATCTCGGAAAAAGGTATCAGATCGGCAGATACTAAGTATTAAAAGCCTCAGATCGTAGGAAAAAAGCCAACTTGATTGGGATATCCCTGATGCTATCGTTGTCAACGCGAGCCCCTCTGTGCTTCATTACAGCATCACAGAAGTGCTAGAATGACTGTAGACTCTCGTTATTAACTCTTTTATACTCATTTCACATGAAATGTTAGCGATGGTACAAAAGTTAAACAGGATTGGGCCTTTGGGGGCTGAGACTATATATGATTTGTCTACACACAGTAAAAGCAGTGAGCCAGCATTACCTTTGACAGAAATCTTATCTTGTATCTTATTTTCCTTTTATTTTTGACCACAGACGGACCTATTATGCTTGAGTAAATTGATCCTCACTTAGCAAAACTGATTACATTTCCTTGGTGATTTTCCTTTGGCCTTGGTTAAAACCTATTTTGGTAGTGAAAACAAAATCCTTGACGCAGGAAGAACCCCGTTAAAACGAGTTTCTGAGCTCGGCTTTTTGACATTAAACCACCTCAGACTTTCAAAGCCGCTCTTTTAAGCGTTGAGTGGATTTCTAATTACAGCATTCAAACGATAAAAAAAGATGTGTTTCAACAGCCCAACTGTGTTTCAGTCGACCTCCACGTTAACTAAGCTTTTAAATATCAGACAAAATCTATTGTCGCTGAGTAATTCATGCTAAAATATTTCACTCAATGAAACAGTGTGAGAAATCTGAGCAAATAGACCTGAAGACTACAGATGTGATGTCTGAGAGACGCTGAGCAACGAGCAATATGGTTTTATGTGAACATTTAGAAACGTACTTCTAACCTTTTCAGTCCTATATTGTCATTAGCTGTGAGGCTGTTTTTACCCGCTGGAGGTGTCTACTACCAGACAGCTTCATCAGACGCGTCTCTGTTTTTCTATCAGAACACAATGAAAGCTTTAATGTTGACTACAATGAGTCCTCATTAAATTTTGCTGCTCACTTTTTTTTTATTGCATTTGAGTGCAAAAGTACAATAAAATGACCCGAACAGACGAAGACACTGGTGACTTTGGCGTCAGCAGCTCCATCTACAACAAACGTGCGAATCTGTGTGTGTGTGTGTGTGTGTGTGTGTGTTTTCAGCTCGGTGTCATGCTTCATGTTCCAAACACACCTCCAGTTTAATTAGGGTCACAGGCTACAAGATCTGAGAATTATAATTTGGTTTCATTATATAATTATGTCTGAAGCTGTGTGTGTGTGTGTGTGTGTGCGCTCAAGTGCTCGAGTGGCCTCAGCTACTGGTGAATAAGAGTCTGTAATTACTGTATGTGTTGCACGACTCACACGTACACATATAAGCCTAATGGCTCCAGTCTTACATTTGTGCAGATCAGATCATCAGAGCGCCCGCAGAAAAAAAAAATGGAGAACGCATCAGTTTGCTGCACAGTAGTGTGAAATGAATTTTTCTTTCACGGCTTTTACGCGGTCACATCTTTCTTTCATGTTTAGTTTTTCTCCTAAAAACCATTTGAAGTGCAAATAGTGTCAACTGTATTAACATTACACCACTGTAACATCATGCTGTGACTGCAGCCTGATATTTTCTGACACAAAAACATGACAGTGTGCATTGTGGAGCTAGAAATTGATTATAATTTCATGCAAATGCAATCAGTTGACTCCCAAAGTGTGCCTTTTGATGCCTGATGGGGTAATTGTGTTTTATTAGCACTGTGAACTGTCAGCGGTCTGACCTGCTGCCTGAAAATGTCGACAGTGCTGGTTTTCTAAAAGAACCCCCAGAAAATAGCAACAACAAAAAAAAAAATCAGTCATGTAACAACAACACAAGGCACAAAATGATCAACACCTCAGAGGAAATAGGAGAGAGGAAAGAGGCCCGTTCACCCAGTAGGTAAAGTGAAATAGTCAGAGTTTTATTTGGGGTAATAACAGTTTGAGTATTGCTTTGCATAAACAAGTAACTGCAGCAGAGGTTGGTGTCGGAGTGGAGCTGAAGAAAACATCAGGAGAATATAAAACGTGAGTTTATTCCTCTTTCTATGAAAATCAAAACTATTGATAGCTATCAGGTAAAACAAAAGTTCTATCATCTTGCTGTTCTGGTTGCATGATTACAGATGCACCTCCATTTGATTCTAAACCTTCATTGTCTGATTTCAAACTAATCTAAACACAGATGGTTTAAGGCTTTTGCTTGCTTTAACTTGTAAAGCTCATAATTACAAGTTAAAGCAAAAAAAAAACATCAATTTTGCCTTTTTATCCTCCGTTTCAGTACATTTTTAATTCGACATTTGTCATTATTTGGTTACGATATTTTGCTTTTATGTCCACATAGATATATTAAAAATATGGATTGACATTTTGTGAAATAAGCTTATTTGCTTTCTTGCAGCGATTTAGTTGGGAAGATCGATATCACTCCTACGTCTGTGTGTTAATATGAAGCTACACTCAGGGGTCAAACTGGGCTGGAGGCCACTTTAGTTCAGCTCTGTGTCCTGATATCCAAAATGCACCCTGCCAGTTCTCTACAAATGTGGAAACCAGCTGTTTCAGGCTCATCTCAACATCTCGTGTTGAACTTGAATGTCGTCTCACTTTTTAGAACAGCTGTAGCGTCACACGGCAGCAGGATCCAGAGGCTGGGCGACATTGACGCAGGTGACACAGCAGCAGCAGCTTCATCAATTATTTACACCTTCTGACGGGTCATTGTTATCTAATGCAGCCCGGCTACCCTACAGGCCTTTCTAAAGCAAACAAATTCACAGTTTCTGGAGTGAAATCAGCAAGTAGGGTGAAGCAAGTGGGGTTCTTTTGGCAGCAGAAGTCCAAAATTTCCTCTGGAGAATCACAATATTTGTATTATTGTGTATCCAGTGGATTATTGGAGGGAGTTTTAAAGGGGGTTTTCGCTGCTTAATTAAATGCAGTGATATGCAGGAATGCTCTTACTGTAAGCATGAACTTCTCTGATCACTTAATAAAAAAAAGGCAACAGACAGTTATTAATGAACAGACAGTTATTAAACACAATTTATTATACGGAGCCTACAAGTTACTGTGGTGTATTTGGGTATATTATAGTATTATATGTTCTTGGTGTGTTGTATTATTGTTCTTTTGGATTCACAAAACCACCTCTCTATTTTAGATTTTTTTTAAAAGATGTTCCAAATGTCAAAAGCTACACAAATAGATACAGTAATTCAAAAATAAGAACATTTGTGTCTGGCTATTTAGATTAAATTTGAAACATCTGGCTCTGACATTTCACCCAGACAGGGAGGTGAATAGAATTTAGTTTATTAGCTTAAAAAATGACAATAAAATCAGCTGTGACACCTTATTCCAGGAACAGAGTCGTTGTTACTGTTGACAATCCACATTCATTGGACATAATGTGTAGTTTCTACTCAAATTTTCTTTTTTCCTGTCTGTATGACCTCGACCTCACTGGACAAGGTCTCCCCCCCTCCTCACAAATCCCAGTGAAACCCAGCAGCTGTTTAGCTTAGCTTAGCACAAAGACTGGAAACAGATGGAAACTGCTAGCCTCGCTCTGTCTTCTCTTCTTCTTCTGTTCTGAATGAACCAGAGGGCCAGCGTATCATTCATCACAGAAACAATTAGCAGAATGCGTCTTCACTTTGCTTTATGTTACAGCAGGCCTCTGCTCTTGTGAATCATTGTGGCCTTTCAGGATTGATTAATATTTATAATGTGAAGCAGCGCTGAGAGAGGCGAACGAGGCCGAGGAGAGGCGGCCACTCTCAGTCAGGCCCCTCGTCCGCCTTTAATGGGATATAAATCTAATACAGCCAATCAAATGCAGTCAATGAGTTATTGAATAGGTTAACGCTCACTTGCCCTTCGACGGGTACAAATCTCACAGTTGGTAATTACAGGATGATGGGCTGCGGTAGCACTTGTGTACGCGCTGACTTACAGTACATTCAGAGACAGTGAACCAAATAGAGCGTGGGCCTCAGCGTCGCACGCTTCCGCTCGGGCTGCTGCCGACGTTTTGATGAATGACCCGACTAACGCTTGATAACAGGATGGAGCCCCGCTGCGTCGCTTCATCAGGGAGGGAGTGACTCTGATGTTTGAAGTGGATCTGTTTTTGTTTACTGTGTGCTGTTTGCTCGCTGCTTCCTGAGAAGCCTGAGGGACAGGCGTCTTGGGCCGAGGGGGCTGATGAGACTGGAGAAGTAACAAATCAAACTCATTATCACTCGGTTAGTCCTCGCTTACTCTTCCTGCTCAAGAGCTAACGTTTAGCTCCTAATGCCCCTCAGGGAGCACATTCGTTTCTGTGACTCTGACACGGACCGCTGCTTTGTTTACACATGCTAAAATCAAAAGTGTCTAACAAGAACCTACAAAGAGAGTATAGGATATTAACCCTATGCACCCTGAAACCTGCCGGCGGGTTTGACAGACGTGTTATCTAAGAATTGCCAAGATGACACGATTTATCAGCCTCAAACTGTCAAAACAAAAAGAAGGCGCAGATTTTGTTTGTGTTAAATCTTTGAACAGATCGTGTGTATAGTGGGGTTATGTAAGGAAAGCTAAGATTAAAATATTTAATCACAAATATTTCATTGTACTTATCCCTTGTCTTAATTTCTTCGAAAATAAACCATTAAAACTAACAATATTCTGTTAAAAAAAAAAACAAAAATGTAAAAATTACGCACTTCTTGTTACGATTAAAAAAGCCACAACTGACTTAAATTACAAAATTCTGAATTTTCAGTTGAACTGCAGGCTGTGTTGACAACAGAAAAAAGATAACGAGAGATTGAGAGAGAAACAAAACATACCATAATAAACACACATGCAGCAAAAAGTCTATGTAGAGTTGTTGAAGGATACATTCAGCACGGTGAAACATCCATCTATAGCTAATGTGCATATGAGTTGTAAGAAATGTAAACAGTAAAACATCAGCACCCCTTTTTTCCTCAGTATTAGTAAGACTAATTTATCAAATTTTTCTTTTTGCTGTTTTATAATTTATGGCATTGTAACTGTGTCATCCTGCACATATGACACTTCTGAGGTCTCTCTACTTATAGCCGTGGTTGTGCTGTTTCCATAGAGATGCAAGACTTTATATTACAGTGAAAAATGAGCCAGTCTGTGAGTGCAAATGTGACAGGAGACACAAACGTCCAGACCCTACTTGAAGTTCAGAGGGTTAACAGTGAAAGCCACCGAGCCACATTCAATGAGGATCTGACATGAAACAGGACACAAGACAACACGCTGCTTATAACTTGTGTTCACTTTCCCAATAATAAATGCACACATGCTACCATGGTTACCGCATGATTGCGTAAGTATTCGGCTTATACAGATCACTTAAACAATCACCTCCCTGACAGCAGCAGCATCCGCAGATGGATTTATGTGGTGCTTCATTGGTTGAATCATGTTTCTTTAATCAGAAAATCACGAGCCTGGTCTGCCTGGTCTGAGCTGACCTTGCAGCAGGTGACCTTAAAGACATCACTGTGACCACACACTGTCTCTCAATACTAATTAACTCATCTTCATTTGAAAAAAAAAATGCTGCATTGCCTCCCTACAACAGAAGGAAAGAGAAAAACAGAAAGAGAAAAAAAAAATTAAGAACTGAAAGAAAAATAAGAGGCAAAAGCACATGAGCAGAATTTTTCAGTCTGGCAGACACGATGAACAGCATCAGTCTGGTGTCACTCTGACCTGCTCTCCTCTCACTGATCAGCTGACTACGCTCTGATCTATACGGCTCCATCTGTGAAACTCTGCGCTTCACATCTCTTTTAAATCCCATAATTTTGCACAGAGCTTGTTAGCTTTTAATAAAGCCTCTAAATTTCTGATGTCGGTCCGACTGCTTTCTCTTTGCTCCTTAAAAGGTAACAGTCTGGTGCGAAGCCCTTTGAAATCAGACATTCCTCTCCTGCTCGATGAGCTTAAATAATGATATCTCACATTCTCACTGATGTCTGTGACTTACTTGCGGTGTGTATTTCTTTTACGTCCTTTTTTTTTTCTCACCTCGTTGTATATAGCGCTGTTGCATAAATGAATTATTGTCTCTCCTGGAAAACCGACCTTGATCTCTCTGAGACTCCGGCATTAAAAAAGAGACAAATAAAAGAAGAAAAGATAAAGTGTTACATAGAGATTGCAAGGGATTGCGACAATAGGAATTTAAAAAAAGAGAGAAAAAAACAGCCCTTGTTATTTCTCCTCAGCTTTCAGCAAAACAAAGTTAAAACGTCTCTTTTAGTGTCCTCACGTCCGACAGTTTCCGGTCACTTTTTGCCTGTCTTTGTCCATCTCCCCGTCCCCTGCATCCCTACCCTGCACTGAGGGACACTGAGAGGGGACGCCGGCCGTGACCGCAGGCCTTAAATATCCACATGACACGAGAGTCAGCTCTAATGAAACACCAGACAGATGTCTTCATAAACTCTCTGTGGCACACAGTCTGCCTCACCCCGAGAGATGGGGGTGACTTTGAGCCATGACGGATGTCCCTGGTGTCTGTGTGTGTGCGCACATGTGTGTCTTTGTTAGGCCGATGATGATCGGAGTGACAGCTAGTTGTCTCTCCCACACTGAGCGGTGTGAAGGGTGACAGCTCCTTAATGTCCCCCTTCATTAGAGAACTCACTGGGACAGAGTGTGTGTCTGTGTGTGAAAGTGTCAAGGAGAGAAAACCGAGTTTCATACAGGAGACTTGTTTGGACACACACAGGGAACAGTCTCATTTTGTAAAGCCGATCGTTGTTTATTGAATGTCTCCTCAGAAAGACAGGATCGTTCCTCCAACACCTCCTTCAGGCCTGCTGCCGTCCCTCCACCCCTCCTCTGGAGCTCGCTCTGTTCTGAGCCTGCACACTTGACAAAACTGGAAAGTGTGCAAACACAACGGCAGAGGCTGAGTAGAAATACCGCAGGTAGCATGAGAACATATGTAGGGTATTCTGTAGGGTGCTATAAAGAACGCTCATTTTATAACGCTGATGCGGAACTTTCCTCATTGGTCTCGATGGAGTTAGTTTCATTTGGTGTTAACGGTCTCATTTACGCCTGATATTAACATGCAGTCAGTACATTAACTGGATGTTTTATTAGAAGAAGAACAACTTTATGAGCAAAAATGTAAAAGCGATGAAAGAATGCATTCAGTTCAGTCAGACCACATCTGCAGTAGGTCTGGATCACGTTGCAACTTCATCTCAGTCTGGTGTAAATGCAACCTATAAAAGTCAATTCCCAAATCACATAAGGCCTCTTTGTCTGGCCTCTTTGGGATTACATTTAAAGACAAGGGGTACCTGTTACATAAATTTTCAATGTGCAGGGATGTTGGTGTCGCAGCAGTCGCTCCTTTTCAGACAACCTTTGCCTTGCATTATGTGATTAATCCTGTGAAAGTCCGTTTACTAATCCAAACCATGATCTTTTCCTACATTTACCCCACAGCGACTTAAAACAAGTCACAAAAAGTGAAAACAAATTGCAAAAAAAAAAGTAATCCTCAACTAATCATGTGTGATGTGCAGATCTAAGCTTAAAAGGAATCAAAATCACTTTATTCTGCATTTCACATTTAAAAATTCATCAAAAATAAAATGTTTGCAATAAACCGATTGAAAAAATATAACAATTCTGTCCTCCTCAATGCAACTTTTTGGTTGACTGTGTAAACCGAGCAGACAGGAGACAACTATGGAAGTAAAATATAGTACAGAGTCACCATTTTTCAGTATTGGTAACACGTGGTCACTTGCAAAAATGCTTTACACATTGATCTCAGGTTTTCTCAATTTTTGTTGAATAAATTAGGATTTTTTTTCTTATTTATGGCATTATAACTTCAATATACCACACACAAGACATTTCTGAGTTCTCTCTACTTCTAGTCATGATGCTTCTGTTTCCATAGAGGTGCAGGACTTTATATTGCAGTAAAAAAAAAAATCAACCCACAGTGAATAAAAATGTGACAGGAGCAAAAAAACACAGAGAAACTGATTGGGCTTCAGAGGACAAATGGTCACCATTACTTTTCCATCCATCATGAGATGAAACGGCTGCTGTGAAAACGACCTGTATTGACTGTGATATTGGGAAGTTGCCCAGCTTACTGCCTGCACTGAGGATTTTTTTTTTTTTTTCTATAAGTACAACCTGTTCAGCTGCACTACACTGGTGACCTCAGTCATCTTCAGCGGTGTGATTCAGGGAGACACCTGGGCAGACATCAGGGGGACTTTGAGACTGAGAGATCATGATAGCGAGCTGGGTGGCGTGTTCCTGCCTCCATCTGCCCCCGGAGGGAGATATTACCGATTTGCACTAACTTATTACAGCTCTTAGAAAAAGCCTCTCTCGGAGTCGGGGGGCCCCTGGGCTGGTTCCGCTCGCTGGGATGCTAATGAGTTTGTCTGTACTCTTGTGAACTAACATGAAAACTGCCTGTTAGCTGCATCATATTGCACCGTTATCTGACATTTGAGAGGCGAGCGCAGGCCCGAGGTGTTTGTCTCTCTTCTTTGAATCACTTTGTGCATCACTGTGCTGACTACTAATTCACATTTTAGCAACTCAAACCACTTTAGCTCATTTCACGGCTAATAGTAAGCAAACAGTCGCTTTGCATGGAAGGTGTAATAGGCGGCAGGTGGGAGAGGATGTCAAAGCGGCGTGCGTCGGAAACTTTGCGCTGTAGCCGTAACCCACAGGAGAATCAGCAGCTATAGATAAGAACATGTTGATTAACACGGTTGATGTCTCGCAGCGAAGCTAACGGCAAGCACGGGGGGAATTGCATCGCATTCTCCTCGCTAACTTCTTATTAAATCGCAGCGCTGTGCGAGCTGAGGTCGAGCCGTGCTCTCGGGAGTTAGCATACATGCAGCTGGCAGGGACGCTGGCTCTCCTCCTCCTCCCCCATTCATAGTTAATGTGCCATGATAGAGCCATCAGGATTTTGTGCTGATCTGGAGTTCGCCCTTGCATGTGTCAGAGGAGACCTTGGCATGTGGCTTCGTCCTTGCGGATGCACACACACACACACACACACAGTCGCCCATCCACTCATAGAAGTTGGAGGCATCGTAGCATGCCACCGTGGAGAGGAGGTGAACATGAGGCGTTTCATTTAGGAAGTGAAGCATCTGGTGAATAATTTAGAGGCGCTGTCTAACGCACGTGCACGCTCGTACTGTAACGCAGTGTCACGTTTTGTAATTGATTGCCGTCATGCCTTTTTTTTGTCATCACAGGCCGCCGACTGTTTTCCCACCTATTTTCCATATCACTTCTCAAAATGTTTCCACAAAAGGGAGCTCCCCTATGGATTTTCTTCCTCTTTTGTCCCGTCATTTGTTTCATACGGCTGCCAGCGCTTTCAGATCTGTAGCCGCCACCTCGTCGTCAGAGGAAATCCACCTCATACATTTCTTCCTCTGTTCACTTTTGCTTTCAACACCTATTTTTTTTTCTGACTGTAATGGACTCTCGGCGCTAAACCTCCCCCTCGCGCACACCCGCGCCGTCTATCTGTTTTTGTCTCTCTTTTCTTTTCATCTCTGTCTGTCTCTCTGACGCTCCTCGCTGGATTTCTGTACAGCTACTACACTGGGGCTTTTTGGCAGCTCCTCCACAGCCTGGTGTGTAAAGCCTTCCTGCCTGTAACTGACACTTCAATGGGAATCAGGGTGCAGAGAAGAGATGGTGGGTGAAAAGGGGAGACGGTAGCCTCGCTGTGACTCACTCTTGTGCTATTCTACTATTGATTAGCCTCCTGCTACTCGCACACCGGCGGCTGATCAGCTGGTTTACAGTGTAGGCAGATGAGCTGCTTGCGAAGGAAGGATTGTTTTTAGCTTCAAATATAGTCATCGTATTGTTGCTTCTTTTTTTTCAGTTTTGAATTTATGTAGGATGTCTTATTTTAAACAGTCTGTGTGTGTGTGTGTGGATGAGGCCGGAGTGTGTGTGTGTGTGTTTTCTGCATGTCGTGTGCGTTCTCTGTGGTACATTCTGTTTCCGTACACAGCAGCTCAGTGCTGTCAAATAATCACACCTAAGGGTCTTTTTGTCCCTTTGTAGAGAAATGAGTTATTTACTCATAGGAAATGAATTTTCCAACGCCGCTGGCCAAGAGAACAGCGAGTTGGGGAGGGTGGGGTTGAAAAACGGCATCTTTCTCCTTCTCCCTCCATCAGATGGACACACACACACACACACACACACATTTCTCTAATTAAATGTCAAAAGGCAGGGTATGAAAATCAATGCAGCATTGTGTACAGAAAGAATGCAAGCCAGCTAATTCAAAAAGGCAAAGGAGTGCCGTGAGGCTGATTATTTGACAAGCCCACTGCTAATGAAATCTGCTCTCAAATCAGGAGCCACCCCCCCCACCACCCCTCCCAGGCAGGGAAACAGCAGTAATATGGGATGGGGCTGATAACGCTAGAGGAGCTCACAGCATGATATAAGGTTATGAATATGATATTAGTGCTTCATAATACACTTTCTTCCTCCCTCCGTCTTTCACTTCACACTCACTGGAGCCTCTCCCTGTGGATTTCCTCCAGCCTTGCCGATGACTGGGCCACAGCTGGGAAAGTAACGCCTTCGGTTTCTGCCCGGGAGGATTGGAGTCGCAGGCAGGTGGAGGTGGAGAACGTGAATAACACTCGCGCTCTGATTCCTCCACGTTTCGCTCTTTTCCTTTTGCTACTAGCATTCCCCGCGTCCCTCTCTGGGCTTCTCTCTTGAGGCTCTAACTCTAGTGCTGTCTCTCTTTTGCATACATTTATTTTCCTTCTCTCTATCCATCACTCCCTTCATCTTCTGCGCCTCTCACTGGCAAGATTTCCCCCAAGACTCGAGCATGCTGTGTGACTGACTACTGGCCCCTGACTGAGGATTGAGGCCCCCAACCAGAGGCAGACTTGCGGCGCCCAGCACAGTGGTTGATCATGGGAAACAAGAACACGCACACGTGTTTGCGCCTTAACACACAGAAACGTCTGTCTTCGTGGCATTTAGGATTCCTGACTTATCTGTGTCAGACACAACTTCTGAAACAGGAGCCAAAACTTTAGTAAGAGGAGACAAACAAGCGTGTCTGTGTGCAGGTGATGGGAGCACAGGTAACCCTCCTCGGGGGCCCACCTGTGCTGCAGACTGCTCAGATGTAAAACACACCATCTGGGCCACCAAAATATTCCACGCAGGATCTGACTGGCCAAATAAAAACAGTATTTTTATGCTCTGCCGGGCTGCTGAGGAGAGTAGGAGGAATTCAGGAGCCTACGCACAGTTCTGTGCTTAAACCATAATTTCTATGCGCTGAATCTGACTGATTAATTTCATCTTGTGCTTGAGGATGTGCACATATTTAGAACCACAGTGTTGGAGCCACACACTAACCAAGTGTGCTGTCAGCTATATTAGCACAGCTTATATATTGCAAATGGTTCTAAATGAAGGCCTGCACTCCCATTTTATTAGAAACAAAGAACATCTCTTTTTTTTATTTTAAATGAAATTAGTCCTTTCATGCCTGCTGACAGTACGTGTGCCTTTAAGAGACAGAAGATCTGTTAATATCATTCACTTGTTTGGTCTTGTGTCTTAAAGTTATCTGGCACTGTGCTGGAATTTGCAGCCATGGTCATTTTGGATTCAAAAACAAGTAATAATACATGTATGGAAAATATTTGTGCATATTTTTTTTACTGTCATGTAATATGGCATGTTTATATGTACAGTCCTCAAATGAATTCATACCCTTTCATCAAAGAAAAGGCAAAATTCACAATAGTCACTCAAATAACTAGAAACTGAAAAAAGTAGTAATAAATAAAAATTTGTAAAATTATAATTTTGGGAAATGAGACATTGCTTTTGAATTGTGGTTGAAAAGAGTAATTTAAAAAAAACAAACAAAAAAACTGTCCCAGACAAATTAAAGCACTTTGCTAATGAGCAGTGGACCAAAATCCATTAAGGGTTGTTCAACAAAATATTAGTTTGCGGGTCCCAGCATGCTTGTTTGCTTGTGTGTGTGTTTTTTAAAAAAAATATATATTTCTGTTGAACCACAATTCAAAAACAATCTCATGATTTTCATAAAATTTTTATTTATTTTTACTTTTGTCAGTTTCAACTTATTTCAGTGACAGCTGCTTTTTTTTTCCTTCTTTAATGGGAGGGTATGAATACATTTGAAGATGACTATATGTATTAGCACCAAACTTAATGCTTCTTTATGAATTAAAATCTGTATAAAATCACTGCAAAGATCAGGCATTTTGTTTTGTTTTCATCTTATTCAGACAATCTTTTGATCCAGTTTTGCAGTAGTATTTCAACAGTAAATCCATTACGCTGCACATGCTTTGAAAGATAGATGTACCGAGTATTCTTACGGCTTTGAAAGTTGTGCTTGAACTGACAGGATTACCAGACTACAGTTTATTAAACGGGGAAAGGGTGCGTAAATGATGCTTTTTTTGTATCATATAAACCGTTCAAAGAGAATTCGTACCTAGAAACGATCAGATTTGGTGTTCTTGTCTTTCAGAAACACGTCACTATGCGCACCACAGCTGCCATCCATCTGTCCTGTAGCCTGCAGCTCGCTATTCTACATTTTTATCATCTCTTATCGCCCCTAACATCTTCCACTTGTGTTTTCTATCATCCTCAGTCGTCACCAACACTCAAACTAATGAGACCAATTTATTATTGTTTTATATTTGCATCATTTCTGGTACTAAACATCCGTTTTCAGTGAATTAATTTCTTCATTTTGTGAAGCCCCCTCTCTCCAATAGTCCTCCAAACCCCCCTGAGCACATTTCAGACAGACATTCTCTTTGCTTGAAGCCCTGCAATTTCATCAACAACGAGCCGCTACATTTTATTTGATTAAACTGGGACGCATATTTTTTCTGTCACACTGAAATGGTGAACAACCTAAAATTTAAAAAGTTGCACGTCATTTCGTGCCGTCTAGGACACAATGAGAAAACAGAAGTGTGTCTGTGTTTGGAGGGAACAAACAGCCAAAACATTTCAGTCAAACCAAACTTTTCACAGTCGGGGGACTTTTACACCAAATCACCTGCCATGTAGCCACATTTATAATTCATACTGGATTGTGCAGCAGCAACCGGGTTTTGGGAAAGTAAAAATGTGGCAGAACAGTGTGAAGCAGAACAACACAAAAAACGACCCTGGAACAAACATAACATTTGGCTTAAGTCCTTTGGTCCATGTGGTTACTGCAGTATGTTAACCTGTATGCTAGCAAGTGGCTCTGCATTAAGGCAACTGGACCTTTCTATAGGAGGTGATTGAACATAGGGATCTGTGAGTGTCTCCATATGTTTATTGGGTGAAGGAAGAACAACATACAGAATTACTACAGACAAGGTTAAAAAAAAGAAAGATAAATACAGCAAATGAATAAACTGGGATGACAAACGCAAACTGAGAAAAATAATAGAAGCTAAGTCAACCAACAAATAATGAAAATTAAAAAAAAAACCTAAATAAACAACTTTTTTTTCTAATCAAATTGGTCCTTTTCTAGTTCCCTTACATTATTTTCATAGTGTTCAACTAGTCCTCCCAACTCTCTAATACAGGGGTGTCCAGTCCTGGTCCTCGAGGGCCACAGTCCTGCATGTTTTAGATGTTTCCCTCTTCCAACACAGCTGATTCAAATGATCAGGATGGTTATCAGGCTTCTACAGAGCTTGATGATGAGCTGATCATTTGAATCAGGTGTGTCGGAAGAAGGAAACATCTAAAACATGCAGGACTGTGGCCCTCGAGGACCAGGATTGGATACCCCTGCTCTACTAGTTAGGGCTGGACCCGACTAGCCGAATAGCCGACTATTCGTTCGCTGTGCTGGAATCGAGACATCAATTTTGATCTCCGAAACGGTGCCGTGACCGCTAACCTAAACACCTAAACTGGTCTTAGTAGCCAAATGTCCACTTCCACCCCCACCCCCCCCCCCGTTGGAACGAATACCCACCCGCCACCACCCCCAAATATTCGGGATATTCGTCATTAGCTGGGGCTGAATATCCGGAGAACAGGAATTGCTATTCAGACCAGCCCTACCACTAGTTACCTTAGTTACACCAGTTTTCTAATAGACCCTCTACTGCTCCCAGCACTCCAAAACTAAATCCAATATCCCTACCAGTTTTTTAACTATTCCTCCAGGTCCCTTTACCAGTCCCTCCAGTCCCACCAGTCATTGGCGCTACCTCGACATGGCCTACCATGTGAGTACACATCTCTCCATCCACACCATTATTTCCCTCCAAATGGAAGCTCAGACCTTCCTCCTCCGCCTCCTCCACCTGCGCACATTCAGACTTGATACTGGACAGATGACTGACTGCGTCAGAGAGCTGCTGCTGCCACGTCAGTCTTTTGGCATCGCCACCTCTTTCCCTCACAGGCCACATGATTGTACCAATCTGTGCTCTAATGCTTGTTTCATTCCACCCCTGACACCGCTGAACAAATGCAAACACGCTCAAAGAAAGGCTCTCAAGTTAAATTCAATTAAAAAAAAATTGTGATGAAAGAAGGTTCAAATCTAAATTATTTTCTTTGTGTTTCCGTTTAGTCTCATTTCAAATGTTGCCAGCAGATCTGACAGCTTGAGCACACACCAGCCCTTCGCTCTGAACCCCAAGGCCATCGCTCCATTCATCTGCGTCTCGCTAAGCCACTGGCGAGCTCTTAAAGAAGAACTCAGCGAGGCTTTTTGAAATCAAGAAGAGAGCCAGAGGAAAGAGCAGCAGCAGCACCGTGTTGATACAAACACTCAGCTGTACCGTAGCTTTCAAAAGGACCTTGTGAAAATGTTTTCTCATCACACTTCCTCCGTTTCAGCCTGTCAGGTGACAATTAAAATGTGACAGAGTGCGGAAAGGATTAAGAACGATTATCTGAACACGACTGACAGGAACAAAATGCACAGCTATGAGGGAGGCAGGACTCCTCAAACATTATTTTTGTCTCCCAGCCCCAAAATCTAGAAAAAAAACCTCAGCTCTGTCAAACCAGGTTTATAAATTAGTTCTTGCTTCATATTCTAAAACCCTATTGAGAATTTGCACATAGACATACACTTGTGCATCCAAAATACCTGCATACATGCAACCCATAAGGAAAAAAAAGTATTAATATACAGGACATGTAACAGAGGTTTTATTAAAATTTCAAGAAAGGCGTTTATGAATATTAAACACACCCAGGGCCCTGAGTGGTGCTAATCTTGCTTATTAAGAAGATTTGTAGCTACACAGCAAAAAAAGGAGGAAACAAGAATGTGTAATCTATCCGATGTTGTTTTCTTTTGTCCTGTGACGGGTGTCAGTTCGCCGTGAAATGACTCAACAAAGCCCTGAAAGTATTCTGGTGTACAGGCGACCACAACTCCACTGGACTGTACAGCATGTGCTCTCTGAGTGATTTATTATTACTATTGTTGTCTGATTTTAAAAGTGACTCACCTGCACCGATTGTTTTCACACTTAAGCTTGACCCAGATCTAACGGAAGAGTTTTCTAAATGGAGCATCACAAAAACTACTTCCCAGAAAAGGCCCCCCTGTGATAAAAATCAAATTGTCCATATGGTGTTTTTTTTTTTATACGCTGGATGACACATCATGAGCAGTGAAAGCAGAGCTGAGCATCTTGAAACTGCAGTGTAACGGTGACAAAAACACGGATTCAGACTTTTTTTTTTTTTTATACTTAGCAACACATTTTTTTGTAGTGTAAAGTAGTTTTACAGTGTTTGAGCAGAGTCAGGGGTGAGCTGGTGTGCTGAGCAGTGAGGGATGGATGGAGAGAGAGTTGTATCAGTCATTTGAAGGCAGGAGAGGATTAGTTTCACTGGGAAACAAAACTTCTAAATACCCGACTTTGATACACAGACATGAGTTTTGGGGGTTTTAGTCAAAGAGAGGGACGTAAACAGTCAAACGCAATTATTGTGTAACCAACTGACAAACTAACATTATTTGCAAATGTATGGAAAATACATGAAACTTTCTTTTAAATGACTAAGATATCATTTAAAGTCACATTATGAAACTCTAATGTAACTTACCACACAATGATGTTTGACTAATTTTGCAAATAATGTCAGTTAGATCAGCATAATCCAATATTTCCCAATCATTATAAACTGCATAACTGAATCACACATGCAGGATTGCAATAAAAACACACACATCCCTGTACAAAACATACATCTTTGCCTCCTCCTTGAGTTTTTGGAGGTGATGCTACTTTGTAATGCCACAGAGACTTCCTGCTCCTGAAAGGACAGCGCTACTGATGATTCCTACCGACACTACCTAAGTCTTTACAATCCATTTCTTAAAGCTGCAGCTGTTCCTCTCCCCCTAAGCCCCTCCATCCAGACGAGCACACACTTCAAACGTGCAAAAAATAGTCCAACTGAAAGTCAACATTCACACAGGATTTGAACCTTCCCTCTCCTGAGACAAAGTCCTCTGGTTCACCCGGTACGCCGCCGCATCCCATTTCCACTGTGGGCTTTAGTAGCTCTTTAGACTCGCTCTCTCTTCTAAACAAAGCCAAGGAGGTGCAGAAGTCTGGTTTCCTCCCAGACCACTTCAATCACCTCTCAGATGACTTAAATAACTGAATTGTTCTGGTCCATTGACTGCAATAAAGAATACTGCCCAGCCCAGTTTTTTTAGTTGGAATTCCTGATTTAGCAAATTGCAAGTCTACTAGTCACTAGTTTTAGTGATGTCTGGCTGGTTAGGAGTCTCTAAGAGCCACTCAGCGATTAATTTATGAATACCTGATTCAATCCAGTCCTGGCCTGTAGCCCTGCCTTTGTTTCCTGACACAATGATACAACCCTAATTTGTTCATTGACTATACATTTTGGGAGAAATCCGCTCACTGATTCTGCAGGAAAGTAGTAACAAGGAGCCGTGACCGCTTGCTTTTCTGATTAAAACGAAGCGGTGAATTAACTGTAACAGCAGCTCGGTGACGTACGTCTTCTTGTGAATGACATGGTGGAAGTGGTGCTGAAAAATGTCCAAACGCTGTCAGTGAAAGTCACAAAACATCCATCACTGTTATGTGCAAAAGCAAACAGCAAATCTGATGCAACGTATTCGTAAGAAGAAAATGCTGGATACTGTAATAAACCCATGAACAGAAAGTGCAGCAAGAAGAAAAAAAACAACGTACAAATTACAAACAAGGCTACAAATAGCTAATAATTACAAACAGCTAATTGCCCTCGCAAAATTGACTAGAGGGAAACAAATGAACAGATAATCACACACAAAATTCTGCATCCCCTGTGACTCTTAGATGAACACACACACACACACACACACACACACACACTCGGCTCCCATCGTCTCTCTGTCCTGCTAAAGTGCCTGTTCAGAGGAAGCGGCGATGATTCAGCCCTCCAATCAGGAGACTGCCCCAGATACCCAGCAGGTCCAAAGGACACAGATCTGAATTAAATCAGGGCAGCGGGGTTGCATTTAAAGCGCTGAAAAACACACCACGAGACACTCGACTGCTGTAATTCGTACAAAACGCTGATGGCAGAGTTGAATATGAACCCTGCCTCTCCTCTGCCACCGGTGACGGACTTCATGTCTGCTAGACGAAGATCACTCATCTAATTTCATGCATGTGCCAAAATCAGGAAACAATAACGTCAGAGCCCCCAAAGGCTGTGTTTTTAAAATGAATAATGCAGTGTGATTTGTCTGCCAAACAACCCTTAAAGCATAAACAAGTATTTGTAATTTGTGTTTGAGAAACTACTGTGAGCGTGTGACGAATGGAACAGAAAAGTTTACAGAATCACATCTGTTTTGATTCCGTCTGTCTCCGACTTATCGGATGTCTCCTCATAAACATTCGCGGAGTAAAGCTGCTCCTTCTTTGATGATAATTTGCTGTGAGAGAGAGGGGAAGATGTGTAGCTTTTTAAAAACTTTGCCTTTCAGTGCTGTGGCCTCTAACTTCTCTCTATGGATGCTAAATGGTTTAGCACTTGACACGTAATTTACTGTACTCACAGAGAATTTATCACCTGGCAGGTGGCTGCCAAATTTTTCTTACATTTCTTTGGTTTACGGCATAAAAAAAAATAACTTCTGAGCTCTTGAAAGACTCTTCTTTCCTCACTCATTACAATAAACGTCTCTCAAACAAAGAGAAGGGCCTGGAGCGTTTCCATTGCTTGCATCAGGGTTCAATTTGTTGATTGATTCATTGATTCCCTTTTTTTTTTTCTTTTCCAGTTCTTCAAACTCAGGACTGTTGGGGTGAAGGGAAAATTGCCTGCGAGGATTTACGGCCTCATTTAGATGAATGTGTTAGAGAGTCGATTTACATTTTAAATGGAAACATTACCTTTCCTTTCCCGGGATCAACAGACTGTTTATGAGTCGCTATAAACACAGACACAGTAAAGACGTCACGTAGTGTAAACTTTATGGTGCAGTGGTGCGCACCCACTCACTCCTGCCAGTCCACCTCTCTGCCTCGACATCGATTTGGCCTGGTTTTTTCCCGGTGCAGGTGTCTGAGTAAGTCTTAAAATAAAGTGGCAGACAAAAAGTTGAATTGAATCATGAATCCAGAAGCGAAAGTCTCTGAATCGGTGGCATCGTCGGAACATTTGGACTCACTGAAGTTCAGGATTGATTCTTGTCCTTGAAAACAACAGCTGGTTGAAGTAACATCACCTCAAAGCTTAATTAGTAGCTGTTTGGAAGCATCTGATGATTTTTGTGATCACTGAGTATGGTTACATTTTGGGGTATTTTATTAGATATTGCTGAGCAATGATGAAAAATGAGAAAGCAAGAGATTCAACAACAGTCCTTGTCCCGAGTCCTGCTGTCATGACCCCTAAAACTCCACAAGGACTCTCTTTCTGAGCACCTCAAGGACTTCTCGCTCATCAGTAAAAGCACATTAATTGCTTCTCAGCGTTTAACAGTGCACATAAACCCGTCACTTCCTCAGAGTGAAAACTGACACAAACACAGTCAAGCTAGAACATCTGTGCAGTTGATCAATGGATGATTTTTGATCTATTCAACTGTGGATCCCAGTTTGAGGAAACCCTTCTGGGGTTCTCTCCCCCCGTTTGCTTGAAAGTTGAGATTCAAAGTTGCTGATGAAGATTGTGTGAAATGAGCTAAAGCTCCAGAACATCAACTAAATGGATGACAGAGTGAGGTTCTTTGTGAATGTGTAAACGCATCATTAAGAGCACTGAGCTGAAACTAGGTTTTCTGTTCACTTATTGCTGACTACTGGCTTTTTGCTATACATGCACATATGCTTCATCTCTTTCTTTCTTTCTTTTTTAAACTTATTCCAAGAGAACATATGATCAATGTAATGATCTCCATCTGTACATGCTCCAGATCCATAACTGGTGTTTGAAGAAATAAGAAAACGCTTGATTACATAATATAATTGGAATTACACAACATCCTGTCCTTGAATGATTTACACACATAATTCATCATTTGTTTTATAACGCAGCTTACGGATTTGCATGTGTGTAACCTTATACATGTGTTATCAAATCACACTTTATTCTTGAGTTGTTGCTGTTTCATAAGACGTGTAAAATACATTCATATAACAAAGCAGCTGAGGTTATATTTAGGTTCTAGTGATTCATTTATTGAGCGTTTATGTATGGCTTGTAAAATATAGGGAGTTAAAATACAGTCTTACCAGTGATGCCAACAAATATGCATTTTATATGTGAAATAATTGATATTCTTCCCAACTGTTGGTTCATATCGTGGTGCTTATACAGTAGAAATACAGCAGCTCACTGTGGACAAAGAGCTGCTGTGTGCTTTAAGTGTCCTTTTACAGAATTAGCACAGAATTGTTTGCCTTTGTGGGAGAGAAGACACACACTAGACGGAGAGATTGAGCAATTAAACTGTGCATAAGTGTGTGTGTGTGTGTGTGTGTGTGTGTGTGTGTAGAGGAGCAGCACGGTGATCCATCGCCAGTGGAAAGGCTGAGGAGTGGGAGGCTGCCGAGCGAGCCAGAGGTTGCATTTGGATGGCAGGAGTGTGTCAGGAGTGAAGTGTGGCACTCCATCGCAGCGAGCGGTCAAGTGTGTGTTTGTGTGTGTGTGTGTGTGCAGTTTGGACTCTAAAAAGAACCATGTTTTATAGATGCAGTGTGTATGTCGGACAGCAGCACTCACACAGGAGCAGCACGCATCAGTGGCGTTTCCATGGATGTGGTGTGAGGAGAGAGGGCCGTGTCACCCCTCAGCGCTCTGATCATGTGTTCCCGGTGGCCAGTGGCAGCTCACCAGTCAGATTTTGGATTAAAAGATGTCTGGCAGTCAACAAATGTGCAGGTGATGCTGTGTGTTCATACGGAGTCAGCTGTGAGCTCTGAGATGACAGGTTTGCTGTTTACCTGTGTGCAGCTTACAGTAGCTGCCTGAGACGAGATTCAAAGGTCAGTTTGGCTCACATCAAACACACAATAGAGTTAAGGTCAGCTGAGCCTCATTAATCTTCATCAATCCAGCCCTGTCTGCTGCTTGTGATTCCTCACATGTGGACCGTGGAAGCCTCCAGCTGCAGCCCCCCTTTCATATGTCTCTCATTAGACCCCAGCACGGAAATGCATCTAATACCAACACAGTCTCCACAAACACAACCAGACTACGCAGCGTCTCACAACAACAACAACAAACAACAACAACAACAAAGCAGCCTTACATACACAACCCAGAGGCAGCGGTGCACATGCCGATGCTTGGCTTCATATAGAGGATGGAGAAGCCGAGGCTGCAATCCAACCGCCACCATCCCTGCTTGTGATAAACAGAAAAACTTACCCGCCGTGACTCGAGAGACGCCGAGACAGCTGAGGACGAGCAGGAAAATTCTCTCCATGTTTCTAGCGCTCGGCCGACGTGCGCTCCCATTGACTCTGGCCGGGGAGGCTGCGTTCCCCGGCGGACCGGTGAGCTGCTGCCGCCGCCGCCGCCGTGTGCTGCTGCTGCTGATGCTGATGCTGCTGCTGCTGCTGCTCGGCATTCACGTCAGTTCATGCGTATCGTCTCGACTGTGGCGCGGGGAGAACAAAAAACAAAAAAGATGGGGGGGACAGCAGCGACGGTTCCGCCGGACAGCGCTTCTTCTCCTTCAGACACACCTCCGCTCATTCAACAGCCTCCTCCGTCCGCCGGCAACCAGCGACCAGCAACCGGCAACCTGCAACCTGCAGCCACCGAGCATCATCATCACTGGTGTGGTGATCATATGCGTCGTCGGTCCTCCAACTGTGCTCCAAAAAAAAAAAACACCCTCCCCGATCCGCTGCTGCTGCTGCTGCTGCTGGTGGTGATGCTGGAGGTGGTGCTGCGCTCCGCTCGGATGCTGCAGACAGTGAAACGTGCTGGCTTTGTATATGAGCGCCTGGACTGCTGCTCCTGCCTGCCTGCCTGCCACACTGACTCCAACAGTGAGAGAGAGCAAGGCAACCTGGCTGCAACACTTCTCCAATATGATGTCCACAACAACAAAAAAATTAAATAAAAGAAAACTTTAAGGATTTTCCAGAAACCCTGACATCACCGCCAGTGGCCTACTTTTCTCACTTTCCTCTCCATCCCACATATTTACCATCACAAAGACCAACCATCAAACAATACTATGAATCCTCCCGGGGCCTCCAGAAGAAGCACAACCGCCAGCGAAGAGCACATCTGATCAACTTGTCACCAAAAGCCCCTCTTCTTTTCTCTCTCTCATCCTCACTGCTTCAACTTGCCCACTTGGTGAGCCAGCACTCTGAATTATTGCTGCCCACTCATCGATTAAATATGCATACACTGGCCCACGCAAACAGTCGCCTGTGCGAAGATAAAGTCTCTTTGGAGCTGCTTTGAACTGTTTCTTTTTTTTTTTTTTACACCACTTCAAAAACAAACACGTGCCTCTTGACTTTCCCCTCCACCACCTCCACCTCCACCAGGCTCACATTGTTTCAGCATGAAGCGAGCAGAGAAGTGGATAAAGTCTAGATACAGTACCTGATGGTGTCCCTGCAGCGCGCCGTGGATTTGAAGCTCTCCGGGATGTGTGTGTGTGTGTGTGTGTGTGTGTGGGAGTGTCAGTCCCGAGTCAGGAGACCGCCACTGTCCCCTAGCTGTGTCCCCAAGAAATGTTTTCCTCACCCCGCTGTGCACCTCGATTCATAGCCTGCTGCCTCTGACGTGCTTCAGAGGAACACTGTTGTGCTGGGGTTTTTTTTTTTTTTCTCCTTTCCTTTTGCATGCTTTGCCACTGTAGGCTTCTGCTCTCCCCCTTCTGAGTGTGTGAGAGTGAGGGAGACACAGGAAGAAAAACAGCCTCTACCTTCCCCACCACCATGTACCTACACTATGGTGGAGGAGATACCGTGAAAACACTCTGGTAAAAGTTATCCTAAATGGTACTTGAAGCAGCTATAGTTGGTAAAACAAACCCAGATCACAATGTCAAAGCTCATTTTTATTAATAACCTACAGAGAAAAACGACCCGTACTTGCAGCTCCATCCTTTTGGCTCTCATCTGCAACATCTGTTCAGCTATAGGCTGAACTTTGACCCCACATTGACCTTGTCGGTGCAGCAAGTTGGCCAAATTCCCACTTCATTAGCACATAGATTGTGTATAAAAGATGGAGGTAGCAACTGAAAGGTGAAGCCAATGCAGAAGCGCCCTGCAGTGTAATACCGCTAACGGCTGCTAGGTGGTGCCTCCAGAAACCCTCTGGCTCCAGTAGACTCCCACTCAAAAAGCATCAAGTTCTCTCATGAAATACTGAGTCGATGCATTTTTCCAACCAGTCATTATGATTTTATTAGCTAAATTCACTTCTTCTGGTCATTGTGGAGGTGGTTCTTTTGAAAGCAATTCCAAAATTAAGTAGCTATTAGACCTCAAAGAAAGCTACGCTAAAGGGTGTTGACAAATCTGGTGTGGAGTGATCTGAAGGGCTGCTTGGACAAAAGAGGTCAGGAGGAACTTTCTCCGGTGAACTTCAGTCGCACCCTCGATTTACATTCAGTGTGTGAAACAGACAAAAGAAAAACGAGCCTGTCTAATTCTAAATGCTGACATGTGTGCTGTAACAAATGACCCTCAGAGAGAGAATATCACTGAACACATACAGCTGCCAGGTTTGGATGAATCAACAATGCAACACAAAGTGCTTTACAGAAGAAAACCAACAAACAATAAAGGTCAAATGAAACAATACTTTCTTTCACAATTTGCGGTTGCTGACATTAGCATTGAAGCAAAGTAAGGTGGCCTTTAACGCACCACCCAGAGCTTTGAAGCACATCCTGAAGCAATCAGTTCAATGTGTAACACATGACTGGTATGTCCACTGCAGAATACATACGAAGAGTTCATGTGCAAGAACAGATAAATCTGTCTTCACAAACCTTCAGAAAACCCACTTTTCCATCGTTTACCTGAGACAGTATCAATCAAACTTAAGCTTTCTCTATTTTTGTCATTTCTACTGAGTCAGATCCACTCAACTTCACTGTGATTGATATTATCTCAAGCAAAAAACAAAAAATAAGTTTTCTGAAAATCTACAAAAATTGAGTTTTTGCAGATGAACTCTTCATGTGGTGTCTCAGCATCAAGTTTGTCCACAGGACTATTTTAAGAGAATAAATCCTGTGAATTTAGTGTAGCCTGCACCAAGCAGCAGACAGATACAGGTAGCAAACAGCTGGTGAAGACTGTGGAGGATTTAGCAGCTACAGAGTCGGATCTTTTCCTCAGGAGTTGATGGAGACTAAAACCAGAGCTGAAAGAGATGGAATTAATCAGGTGAACACCTGAAAACTATCTGTTACTAAGCTCTCTATACCGACCTAAATAAACAAGAACTGACTGCTGGCCTTGACGATGGCGCCCCCTCAACTGAATGAAGATGCAAAAAAGTTGTAGCTTCCAGCTTTGTTTTTGCATTGTGTGGGCTGGTGAGCATCAGCGTGACCCTGCAGGTCACAGTTCATCTGGTATGAACTGTTTGTTCAACTTTTAGGTAGTTTATTCTGTGCACCTGCACCAAATAATACATACTGTTCATATGATTAGATAAAGCAACTAATAAGTACTGGATGCAGTAAAAAGTGTGGAGGTATAACGTGTCTGGAAACAGGCTGTTCAAGTTAAGTACAACTAGTTAGTGCTGGTTCTCTGATTTTAAGGTTTATGTAGCAAAATGCTGGCCTCAGGCTTGCAGTGTCATCGTCAAACTACCAAATACTTGCAGTAAGTTTGTTAAAAACAACAGATTCGACACAGCACACATCCTCCAGAACCGTGCTTGGACGTACTCCAGCCCTCCTATGTGGAAGTGAGAAAATCAAGCTCTCCAGCACGAAATTAAAACAAAGCAGCATCTCAATCGAACAGAGATTTAATTTTTTTCTTCCCAAATGTAGTTATGAAGCACATATAAAAACAACAGGAGCTGAACCAAAGTGCTGTACAGTTAAAATAACAGGCCAGAAAGCACAACAGAACACAATGAGTACGAGACAAATGTGAATAAAAGATGATAATAAGAATAAAATGTTATAACAAAACAAAAGATGAAGCCACAGTGTCAAGTTCTATTTGAACTGAATGCCAACATGCAGAGGGGAGTTGTCAGCAGCCGTATATTAAGATTATATTATGGGCAACATGTTAAGCGTTTGGAGCGTTTAAATGGCAAATACTATTAGTGTGGAAACAAAGCAGATATTTAAGGCTGTAAAAATGGGACTCATGTTATGCCTTTTGTAATTTCCTCTCATTTGTACAAAGCAGAATGGTATGAAATTTCCATAATTTTTTATTTTTTTTTGCCTGGCGGACTAAAGTCCAGATTCCACATTATTTGCTCTTTATTTCAATAACTTTTTAATGTCAAAGCATTATCTAAGAAGCTGAAATAAAAATGAAAAAGTCTCCCCAGCACTGTGTGGTGATAAATTTGGGCTGAACAGAGGCACACTTAGTGTAGGCCACCGAATTAGGGTAAAAGTGAAGCGTGGAAGGATCCCTCAGGGCAGAGGCATGTCCTTGATGAACGTTTGAAAAGAGAGAAGACGTGGAAAACACAGGGAGCAAAAAGAAAAGCAACAATGACATACAATGATCCAGTTTATTGACTCTCTACCAGATCAACTCTCTATTTTTTTTAATTGTTTTTTTAATAAATGGAGGTCAAGGAGATTGTTCACTCAGGCACGGTTTTGTTTGAAAGGTGTATATATTTAAAAAGAATAATTACCTAGTCCACTAATATTATTTATGGCTGCCTCCAGATGATTATATAAGCAGTATCTTCCAGGTTACAGCATGTTTTTTTTTTTTTTCTTATCGCACAACTCTGTGAGCTTGTGAAATGCATACGAAGCACACCGATGTGATTTCCTGTCTGATAATCGTAGGAAACGTGCCGCAGAACGGAGGGGCGCACACAGCTAGGGCAACTTTACTTAATGAATTTTAATCCCGCGCAGCACAAAGACACACCACTGAATTGTCAACAGTTTCCACACCGGTGGGAACTCTCCGAGATCTTTCAAAGTCCTGGGCCAACAGAATGTTAATGGTCTTTAAACTCAGCACTCAGCAAACACTTAAAGGACTCAGCCCAAGCGAGTAATTTGCTTCTGGAAATTGGCCTCGCTGATACCTTACAGTTTTCGACATTAAACGCAGATCAAGCAGAAAATCAGCAATATATCTGATGTCTTTATGGACATTCGAGTTCATCTATGTTCCTGTGAGCTTCGGCCCAGTGGAGGGAGACGTTGTTTATCTCGATGTGTGTGTGTGTGTGTGTGGTAGTGTTTGTGTTGGGCCAGGGAAAGGGATTTTGTATGGTCTCAGTAATCATTTTTCAAAAGGGGGAGCAGGGGGCCATGAAGTGGAACATTAGTCTAAAGTTATAGAGGTTACGCTCAGCTTATCCAACTCTTTGAAGTGTCCCATCTGCTAACACTGATTTTAGGACGCTGTGACTGTGCAGCTAACTGCTGCCTCCCCGCTTATGTAATGAAAGAAAAGGCCGGGGTCACGCTAAACGGGTTAGAGTTAGCCGAGAGACACCGACGGCGGCAGTAAAGTGTGGGAAGCGATGTGGTGATGCATCTGTGGTAATGAGATGTTTCTAACTGTCTGTTAGCAAGCATTTAGCATGCTCATTAGCTCGGAATGTTTTCTCGCTAGTCAGTAAAACTTCTGGAATATAATGATGTCCACGCTCGGTGCATTTTTAATACATTTGCGAAACATCCTAAAAACTTTACTTTTTCTTTACTTTGTCATTGTGGGTTATTTAAATTTTTATCAATATAACTTTCATTTGCAAAAAAAAATGAAGAATCTCAGTTCCTTCTGAAGCGACTGTGAATGTGCTGGAATCTGCCAGTTTAAGTTTCCAATACAGTGCAAACTTTCTAATATTATAGAGAAGATCATCTTAGTGCTCTCAGTGGTTGCTACAGATATGTCTACAACACAGTAACTGAAGTGGTTTTAATTTTTAGTTTGTTTAGAATAAACCCATCAGCTGCAATCTTTAAATAACGGCCTAATATTCTGTAGCTCCCTGCCTGGCTGTGAAACATCTCTGATCGGTTGAGGCCCAGGCTCCACAACACTTCTGTGCTATCAGTCATCAAGACATTAGCAGCAGATTCCTGTTCATTGCTCCTCCATGGATGGATCTGTTTTTCCAGCACATCTCACAGATGCTCAAGACTGATGAATGGAAATTTGGAGACCAAGTTAACGCCTTGAAAACTTTGTCATGTTCCTTAAACCCTTCCTTGACAGTTTGTTTGTTTGCAGTGTGGCAGGATGCATCATCTTGCTGAAAGAGACCGCTGCAGTCAGGGAATACCGCCGCCATGACAGGGTGTATGTGGCCTGCAACAGTGTCTAGGTAGGTGTCAAAGTAAGATAAATGCAGAACCCAAGGTTTCCCTGGAGAACTATGCCCAAAGCATCACACTGCTTCTGCAGGCTTGCCTTCTTCTCATAGCGCATCCTACTGTCAACTCTTTCCAGGGAGGTGATGCACATCCACCCAACTGCACCTGTGATATAAAAGAAAACATAATTCATGAGACCAAACCACCTGCTTTCATTGCTCAATAGTTCAGCTCTGATACTGATGTACCCATTGTAGGGGGTCAGCATGGACTCTGTGACTGGACTGCACCTACATTATGACACTTTTCTGTCATAGCAGCATTCAGGTTTTCAGAAATTTGTTCTGCAAAAACTCGCCTTGAGTAAACATCACACAAATCAGCCTTCGTTCCCCATTAAAAACAAAACTGTCTGCAATCCTGTCACTATTTCAGTAGTTGTTCTTCCACTTTTTAACTACTTCATACCATGAACATCCTGCAAGACCTGCTGTTCTGGTGATGCTCTGACCAGGTTGACTAGTCAACACAATTTAGTTACGTTCACTCAGATCCCTGTGCTGCCCATTTTTCCTGCTTCCAACACAGAACTGATGAAGCCTCTTGGATGAGAGGTGAAACGTCTTCAAGAAGCTCAAGCAAGTCCAGTTGTTAGGATTAAACTACGATAACAACCATGACCTGGATGACTGAGAATCTTCATAGACATGTTCCAACACATGAACTTCAGGAACTGTTTACTTGCTGCTTAAGATATCCTGCAACATAGCAGGTGCCGGTGTATTGCGATAATCAGCACTGGTCACGCTATCTGTCAGTGGTTTTAATGTTGTGTCAGATCAGTGTAAACCAAATTCATCACCACAGATACATACATACAACATGGAGTCATATTTAACTGACTCTCATTGATGGAAAATTATATTTGGATCTATTTCAGAAGTCTTCCCATCAAATCTGAGAACTGCATTAGGATAACCTGAGATGATCTGGAGGACACTGCTGGAAATAAAAACATCTCCCATATCTTGCTTAATCTGCTGCTACAACAAAATAATGAGTTGGTTGCTCAAATGTCAGCAAATAAATGTAATCCCGAAGCTCTATTATGATCCATATATTCATTTTTGAGTTGACGTAGAATATATAATCTTATGTATATTGCAGACCGGGGACGTTAGTTCATGGTTGTTTGAGACAATTCATACATTTTATGCATTTAATTTGAAATTGCTGAGGCATGAAGCTCAGTCATTATCACTTTTAGTCACAAAGTAGGAACTCCATCTGACCAAGCGTTACGGCCGCAGAGGATTATAAAAAAAAAAAGTCAAAACAGTTGCTAAAATCCACAACCTGATTTAGCATTTCTTTTCTTAAACGCAGAATAAAACAGCAACTAGGACACCCCGCCATGAATATTTTACACGCACCAATATTTCCTGACGTTGACATTGGAGCTTACCACGACTTTTCTGCCTTTCAAAATGATTTTGGATTATGAGCTCTGGCAGGTCGCTCAGAGGTGAGGACCAGGACCAAGAGGGGGGATTTTTTCGAGATTGGTGTGGGGTGGAAGCGGGGTTCGAGAGGGGTAGGAAGCGAGGGACAGCGGCCTTTGTTCCTGTTTCAGCTTGATAGGATTGGGTCTGTGGCCCAGGGAGAGGAGATACAACAAGTACTGAGCTGTGACAGCAGGAGAAGGTACGATTAAACCTGGGAGAGGAAGAGAGAAATTATAATTCATACATGGAACAAGTTCAAAAAAAACTTCTCCACTTTCTCTCCCCGTCTTCAGTCTTAGTTTTTGATTTTGATTGGCAGCCACTGTTGACACGTTAGCAAGCGCGAATGCATTGGTTCTGCCGACACGTGGTAGCTGTAGATGATTGAGTTCCTGCTCATAATCCCATTACAGCGCTGCAGATTCAGAGTTCATTTGTAGCTTTGTGAGAAGACATGCTCCCGTCAGAAAATGGGGTAAATCTGAACTGGCAGCAGCTCACTGACTCAAAGCTTCTTATGGCAGAACACGGAAGATGAAGCTTTTAAACTGACCGAAAATTAAACTAAATGAATTTTAACGGTCGCAGAAAGGCAAGCCGCGTCTGACGGGCAAAAAATAAACTCTCTCCTGAGGCAAATTACACTTGTTTGTTGGTTTAGTAAGTCGGACTATTTGATGAAGGGCAATTTATACGTCAGCCTGCTTTGTTGAGACGTGAGAGAGCACTCGGCTGTTGGATTATACAAAAGAAGAGGCTGGCAGTGTTAGATTGCGGTGAAGTTTGTCAGGTTTTTCTTATTTTTGACTTTGTCAGGATGTCTTGAAGGCAAAGTTGTCAAGCTTTTCTGGCTGCATTCATGGATTGTGGGTATCGTGATCTGTGGGCTATGGTGAACTTCTGTTTGACCAATAGGATTCTTCTGGATGAAACGACACAAACAAATGATAAAAAACAGTTAGACATTGCCTTAGACATGTTAATAATAATGTTTTTTTGTGGGTTTTTTTGTATTTTTTCTACGGAAGCCAAACGCAGTCGTTTTCCGCTACTGTTCTTTCTTCGCCGTTTTCTCGAGATAACGAGTTAATTTTCTCGTTATCTCGGGATAACAGGAATCGTTTTCTCGTGAAAACGAGATAATTGGTGTTTGTGTTTGCCTGCTCGTGCCCGGTGCAGGATGGAATCCCAGGTGTGTAAGACCTCCCACACACCTGGGATTCCGTCCTCAGTCACCAGCGGGGGGCCGGAGGACATACGAGGCCGGGCACGAGCGCTTCATTGTAAGTTGTCGTGCCTGGTCCGCTGTTCTCATGACACGTCGTGTCGGAGTTTCCGGTCAGCTGTCTATATAAGATACGTCACACCAGGAAGTCCGACAACTTCTGATGAAGGCTGAAGTGACAGCCGAAACTGTCAACGAGATAATTATCTCATTATCTCGAGAAAATGAACGCTGTTTTCCCGAGATAACGGAATTATTATCTTGTTATCTCGGGAAAACGGCGTTTAAAAAAATGTGCGGCCATGACCGCTCTCGGCTTCCGTATTTTTCATACACTTTCTCATTAACAATTTCAAAGAGTTTATCTGCTACCACAGCAATCGAATGGTTCCTATTATTGCTAACACGCTTTCTACTCGCCTCCATTGGGACTGTGTTCCACTCCTCTTCGTAATGATCTCCAGGTCTTTGAGGTTAAAGGCTTTCTTGCCATCACTCTGGTCTTTAGGTCCTCCACAGATCATTGGTGGGATTCAGGTCACTCTTCATTTTTGGTTTCTTTCAGCTATTTCTGGACCACTTTGTATGTTTCAGATTATTGTCTTGTAGGAAGGTCCGGTGCCGCCTGAGGGCATGTTTTTTTCTGGAAACTGTCTTGTGTTTTCCTCAACAATTTTAATGAATCTCCAAACAAAACAAACTCCAAACACCACTTTCCCACCACTGTGTTCACCTGTGGACATGTTGTTCTTGGTGGCAAATTCTTCTCCTTCTGCATCCCTGTGTCCAAACAATTCCATTCTGATCTCATTCAACCACAGAATTACTGACCAAAAGCTTTCTTCCTTGTCAAATATGTTGACTTTGAGGCTTTGTTGGATAGACACAACTGGCAGTAATTGGCTGGAATAAAAAAAAAGCTTCCTTTTGTTTAATTCTGTGTGAAATTAGAGTTTGTGATTAAAGCCCAGAAATAATTGTTGAAGCCGATACCAGTGTTGATAATTGCACACATTGGGATTTCTTAATTTATTATTTCACATGGAAATCATTTCATGTAACATATTCATGCAGCATAGCAAGAAATGAAGTTTGTGTTGAAATACACATCTAAATAAAGGCACTTTACAGCTGAACGGTAAACAGTGTCAAAAAAATAATTGGAGCAGTCGATTCTGAGCAATACATGTAATTTAAATTTTAATTGTGTTAAGACCTATGAATGAATAATAAATGAAATATGGTAATGATGTACTTCCTTTATTGCTTAGCTGGCAACATACAGCACGCACTCCTATCAATATGCAGAATTTTGATGAAGAATGTTGTCCTGCCAATGCAAACACTGGGTTGTTATTATGGTAAGTGTGTATGTGGTTACTTTATATAATGTACATAACTGTGCTCTCCTGCAGTAGCTGCTGGCTTAGTCGGGGAAGGAGAGTAAATCAGTGAAGGCAGGAGGCAGACCTGACTCCTCTCTTCAGCCACGAGTCCAACATCCAGCTCTCTGTGGGGCAGATAAAAGAAGTCCGGTCAGGGTTACAATTACAGTCATCTGCTGCCTCCCTTCCTCCCTCTGTCTCCTCTGCCTCCGTCTCTACTTCCTCCGTGTTCGACCGAGTCTGAGGAATTACAGGCTCATTAAAGACACTCAGTCTCTCCCCCCCTCTGACCACGAGGATGTCTTATCTCTCTGGCTTTTTGTTTGGCTTTAGTCTGCTTTCACTTTGGCACTACCTCCTTTTATTCTTTCTTTTATCATCTTTAAATTTTGGCACCGCCGCCGCTCTTCATTTCCAGTCTATCTTCACTTTTTGTTGCGTAATCTTTTTTAAATGACTTTCTGATACCATCTTGGAGTCTTTAAGTGTTTGCCTATATGAGATGGTGAGATTTAGAGCAGCTCTGCGTTCAGGCCTGTTCACGGAGGCAATCGCACAGTCCGCCCAAATAATGACCACCATGAATCAAGCCATGAATGAGACAGCCGTTGGATTCAGCACCACGGTCAGCACTTCTGCCTTTAACTAACCCTACGAGTGCACATTAAAAGTATAGTGGAGGCCGTTTGTGTTGAGATGAGTGTCACAGGCGCCTGCTCTCACGTTAACCCGAGCTGAGTGATTTGATTTGGGGGTGGAATAGTTACAGCGGAGGGGGAGCGTTTCTTCCCTTGGTGGAGGAGTCAATTTAATTGGCCACGTTTTGCATCACAGAGCACAACTGCATAGCCGTTTTTTTATGAGAGGCTGTTACAGGCCTCATTGGAGGGAAGCTTTCTGACTCGGATGCAGCACCTATTCATCAGGACTGTAAGCTTTGCTTTAATGAGGAGTTAATGTTTACTCTGTGTAGTGAAGGGAATGACCTGCCTGTTATGCATTACAAAGAAAAAAAACTGTAAACCGCTCCTCCATGTGTGTTGTTTGCAATTTGTTAAATGAACTTTTCATCGATTTTAACTGCACCAAAAGCCCAGACGAGGGAAAGTCCAGCCTTTACACAGTGAGGTGGTTTTATTCACCTTTCAGGTTTAAATTATTTGTTTGATTTTTACAACTCTGAGGAGCAGAACTTTGTAAGTTCGCTGAAATTACAGTGATAGATGACGAGCAGGATAAAAAAAAAAATAGAGCAGCTTAGGTAATGCTCTGTGGGAGTGCTGAACTCTCTGATTCATAGCCCAATAAGTAAAACCTCTCACTTTCTGGGCTACTCAGTCAGCCAAACGATGTTCTGCTTACGCCCAGACCTGCTGATGATCTACCATCCAAACAAAAAATTGGCATTTGCAAAATCTCCCCCAAGTCTTCGTCAAATCCGTATCGAAATCCACCACTTCTGAAATCTCCAGAGTGTGCACAGATCATCTGAGATGAAACAGCAGCGATTGATTGAGAGAAACCCCCTAAGCTGCTTCTGCATCTGGTTTCTGCCACTCTGACTCTTGATGTGCAATGTCATTGAAGTTCCAGCGCTCCAAGAAAGCACTCAGGAAAACGACTGCGGCGGGAAAAAAAAAAAAAAAAAGGGCTGACATCATCTTCCTCCGTTTGATGAATATTCATAGAGCGGGAGCAGGAGCAGTGCTGAAGGAGGTGGTTGTGACTACGTTGTTTGACAATGCAGACATGTCATGAGGAATTGGGTGGACAGGTTTGTCTTTTATCTGGAAATGTGTGAGTGTGTGTCTGTGTGCGACTGTGGGGGTACACGAAAAAGAAGAAGACATGATGAAAGTGCACATTTCACAAGTGTCTCAGGGGTTTGTGACAGGAGAGAGGTCACCATGTCCTCCTCAGCACTGATGGGCCTGTCACATCTGCTGACGTCACACACTCTCCTTCAGAAACACACACACACACACACAAGGAAAGTAATTGTACTGCCTTCCAAAAATCTTTGCATGGACAAAAATACAGTTTCGTATTCAGTCTGTCTGGAGAGAAAAAGAATTGTTATACAAAGTTTTATCAAACCTAAATGTGTTTTACCAAAACTGTAACCATCTACTGTAGCTGACAGACTGTCTAGTTCACCTTTGGCCACTGACTATATGATAGTATACATGCGCAGTGGTTAACATCGTCGCCTCACAGCTAGAATGGGATCTTTCTGTGTGGTTTGCATGTTCTTCCTGTGCAGCGTGGGTTCTCACCGGGTTCCTCCTCCCACAGTCCAGTGAGGTTAATTGGTGATTTTAAATTGCCCGTAGGTGTGAATGTGAGTGTGATTGATTGTCTGTCTCTCTGTGTGGCCCTGTGATAAACTGGCGACCTGTCCAGGATGTCTCCTGCCTTCGCCCTAAATCAGCTGGAATAGCCTCCAGCCCCCCGCGACCCTACAGAGGATTAAGCGGTGTATAGATAATGGATGGATGGATATTGTGAACCCCTGTGGTGGATGCCATCTTGGCAGTGTCTGATTTCTCCTTACTCTTGGATAATCAAAAAAAAAAAAAGGGCAAAGCCATGAAGTGTTAGTGGAGCTGAGGTGGGTAGTGCAATTGCTGGGCTGCTCCATAGACTGTCCTATGACCACATACACTTGTCAGCATGGACACATCCTTAACTATACATAACTGTAGTAAAGTGCTGTATAGTAAAATGCAAACAGGTGAGTTCTATATACATATTCCCCCCCTCTAAATTGAAATTAGCTATAAAGACCAGTTTGTTTGTTTTTTGGTATGAGGTTGCACACATCTGTATTTCTGCTGTAAATTTAGATGTTTCAACATGAGGATCAATGGAGATTGACTCACTTTTGGAGCCAGCCTCAAGTGGCCATTCGAGGAACTGCAGTTTTTGACACTTGGTTTCATTTTTCATCTTTACAAGTTGCCAGTTGTCTTTGACCTATCAGTACCCATCAGAGGGCTGTTGTAAATATCTCGTCTTCAATCATGTTAATTCAGAATTAAGAGTAACTACACAAACACCACTGATGTCTGCTTATTATATATGCCTCGCTCTTGATCGTTTTCTTCTCTCGACTGTCACACTTCTTCTGAATGCACAGTTTCTTTTTGTTCTATCTGAAGCATCTGGAACTTTTCTTGGACATTTCCTACATTTTTCCACCTTGCCTACTCCATTTCTGTTCCATTGCTTCCCTCTTTTACTCGCAGTCACTGTTTACACGGTTCATGTAAAATGCATCGCTGCCAAGTGTGGAAATGTTACCACAGAAAAGCTGATTTGAAACTCTGGCTGACATTTACCTGGAGCTGCTGGGCTTAATCAGCATTGTAGGATGTCGTCTGAAGAGGGCTTGAATGTAACAGCACTCTGGCTTTATGTGCAACAGGCTAAAATGGAGAACTAGTGGGACACAATGAACAGATAATCACAACACCGCGTGGAAGCTGTTTGTTTTTAGCATCACAGATGGAAAAAAAACATTTCATCAGCGCGGTTTGGAATAGGAGAACAGGTGGTTTGCACTCAGATGAATTGAAACCAGCTACATGAGTGGCACGAGTCCAAATTATATGACCATTTTTATTATTTATTTAAATTTAATTACATGCTGTTAGGAAATTCAAGCTATCCTAATTGTATGTGATAATTAGGGTAATAATTATTTTTCATATTAACTGTAAAGATGAGTAGCAACATTAACAGCCACGTATTAACGTCTATCAGTGGAGCACCTGGGTTGCTTTAATCGCTTTAATCGCCTCTTAAATCTTCGATTGCGTCATGCCTTCATTAATGCTGCACTTTGTATTTTATACATTCAAAAAAAAGAAAAAAAATCTTTGTTGTTGCAGTGGTACCAACCCTATAATCTTTACCATTAGTTCTAATTTGTTTCTACATGATTTCTTGAAAAAGACTGAGCACCATTGTGCTTGCACAGACTTTATTTGTGCCATCTTGCAGTATTTCTTACATTTTTTTTTTTTGCTCGCGCTGACATCCAAAGCAGCTCCGATAACAACTGAGCTGCGATGATTTGTTGTACCTCTTTTCCCATCTGACCACGCAATTACCTCGGTGAGGAAAACACATGATAACTGATGGAAAGGAAAACTATGAAAACAACAGCTAAGTTGTAATAGAGCGTAATTTTTCCGGTAAAGCTCCCTCCAGCCCTACAACCTGCTCATGTGCACACCCACACATACACACCACAACATGTCCGCACATTAGAATCTGAGGATTAACAGCCAAGACTGGGCTGGTGTGTGCTCACACAGGAGGAATAAACACAAATTATAGCATCAGGAGAATAGGAATGCACTCTCCATGCTGCACTGTAAGCAGCCACACTGAGCTTGTGGGGGCGGACTCACTGGCTTGAGGAACGAAATTACTGACACACCAACAGCGCTCATTTGCCTCCTGAAACATTGACTGCTGTAGTACGTAGCGCCTCTCTGAAAATGTAGGCTTTGTCTTCCCGCTGAGCTGATGTGCTGCCCAAAAAACTCAAAGCAACACTGCCCTTTGTGTACGTGAATGTGTGTGTGTGTGTGTGTGTCTTGCTCTCTGTGGCCTATTGTTGTAAGACACTGCAAGGATGTTGCTGCAGCTGTGTTCTGGCAGCCGCCCTTTTCACTCTGTCGGCCTTTTCACTTCATCTCATCCTCTTTTCCATCGCAGGCATTAATACGCTGAGTGGTAGCATAATTTAGCCTGCACACAAACACAAACACATGCACGCACAGACAATATACAAATGTCTTGCATTGACGTCACCCGGCTTCTCTTTCTGCCTCTGCTCGTGCATTGTCTGTCCTCCACACACACTTGCATACAAAACATGGATTTAGCGTCATTTATGAAGCTTAGCGGTGCTACGTGGACAATTTCAGTCGCACTTATTACATTTTAATACCAATTTCTTTGACTTTTTCACAGTTTAGAGATTAAATACGGCAGAATTCGTTGACACACACGTGCCCCATGCAACTAAAAATTCCCTCCACACAGAAAAGTAGCTGGAGAAGCAGCCTCTAACTATCTGTTTGCCATTTCTCTCTGTGTTTCAGCTGTGTCAGGTCAGTAAATTGAGTGCATCTAGGCAGTGCAGGAGCCCCGCACATCCCACCTCACTCTGGCAGCAGCCTCCCCATCATCCTTTTCACCTGTCACTCAGTGCCTCTCTCAATTAAATGGACCACTAAGCACCAGTGTTCATCTCCAAGGAGAGATTTTCTTCAAGGGGAGTGGCTGTGCATTGGCAGGGCCGAGCCCCACAGCGAAGCCGCATGTATATCTGTGCTTGTTGGGCAGCTCGGATCATATGTTTTTGTGTGTTTTTTACTACAACTGCCACGTCAGAGCAGCAAACCTGACTTACAAGCCTTAGTGACACTGATCTTTTCATGGCTGTCTAACCGTGGAAAAATCTTGTGTGGGCTAAACAGGGGGCTGTTTTTGGCTGATGTGAAGGAAAGCCAGTGTGCCAATGAGTTTAAACAACAGGACTTTGAGCTTGCGTGAAATCAGCCAAACAGCTGAGCTGAATCCACAATGAAACTCGTGTCTGGTGACATGTCCTGAATGGATCCCTCACAGTGACTAAACATAATTTGTCTCATGATGTTAGAATCGGGCTGCAGGGTGGTGCAGTTGGTTAACACTGTTGTTTCGCAGCAAGAAGGTTGCCGGCTCGC
>NW_007579108.1:9956-36452 GCF_000690725.1 Stegastes partitus | reverse complement strand
AATGGATGGATTTTAGAACCTCTCTTCCTCTCCTCACTTTTCTCTTGGTTTTGTTTCTTACAGTTGTATACTCCAGCATGCATGTTAATGTGTGTGCGTATAGCAGAGAGACAGAGAAGCATTTGGGTATTCAAGGAAGCCAGCCCACTGGGGAGCTGCAGCGGGCAAAGCAGCAATGCTCTCTTCAAAGTGTGAGTTGAACGCTGGCCTCTAATCGAAAGGCTCTCTCCCTCCAAACGCCCCCTCAGTCCAGCTTCTGATGTAACAGGTCACTTTCACACACCTACACTCCTCAACACCCTGTTGTTCATCCTTCATTGAACTTAAGTTGCTCACAATTGCACAGTAGTACTACTACTACTGGTAGTAGGAGCTATTCATATAGAAGTGTTTGGCAACAGAGGCTCACACTGTGCTGAATATTTAAGAGGAATCTACCTGAACAGATGGGCGACGATAAAAAGAAACGCGGCTGTCTGTCTGTAGACCAAATGTAGTCGTTGACAAAATGACATCTATAACATGATGAGTCCGGTGAAAAAGTCGTATTTTTTATAGCAAACAAATCAAATAAAAAGACCAAAACCAGCAGTAAAGTGATCAATAACAACAAGGAATGTCCAAGTAGCTAAAGCCTGATGTAGCTCATTGATTTAGCCTCTTCTCCATAGAGCCCTGAAACACATCACTGGGCACACTGATGCACTGGACAACTATTCCTTTCGGTATTTTAATAATACATCCAGTAAATCCTGCAAACGCCACCCTTACTGCCATAAATACTCAACTACACCAAATCCACTCCATTAAAAAAGGCCTATTTGCTCATTTTTGCTAAAATCTACAGTGCCCTGCTGTTTAGGGGCTTAAATAGCATTTAAAAAATGAGATTATTCATAAAACCACACCTGATAAAAATTTTGCTGCTCTTCCCTTCAAAGTAGTTGTTTTGTGCAGCGACACACTGCTCCTAGTGCTCCTGCCACATTCACTGGAAGTCCTGTTCTGGCCACTGGTAGGTGAGCATTTGCAATTCAAGCTTCGGCAGAGATAAAAGATCAAATTCTGTATCAAATTGATGTTGGAGGATCCTCAGTGGTGACAAGAGTGGGATTCATGGCTGTGATCCAGAAACCAAATGGAAGCTCTTCAGTGTAAGAGCCCACTCTCTGATAAAGGTGTGTGAGGTCATCAGCGCGGCTAATGAAATGCATGACATTTTGTTCGACATTCAAGGGGTTGCGTATCATGAATTCGTCCTTCAGGGTCAGACTGTCAGCAACAAGTTCTTCCGTCATGTCTTGAGGCATCTGAAGGTGAACATTTGGTGCAAACGACCTGAACTGTGTCACCACGCCAACACAAGCACAGTGTGCTGAAGGCAAACAAGTTTTTTTTGGCTGCATGAACACAACTGTCGTTCTCCACCTGCCCTATTCATTAGATTTGGCTCCCCACGACTTCTTCCTCTTCCCTAAATTGAAATTAAAGTTGAAGAGTTGCCATTTTGACACAGTGGAAGAAATCCAGCATGCGTTCCAGGTGGTGCTTGACAAGCTCAGACAATGGGACTTCCAGGGAGTGATCAGAGTGTGGCTGGAGCACCGGGAATGGTGTGTTGCTTCACAAGGAAACTGCTTTACCGGGGAAAAAGTGGTATGTCTGGGCGGGGAGTCAAAGTTTGGATGGTGAAGTGAGAGAAAAATTAAGGCTTTTGTCTTTTTTTTTTTTTGCACGTGTTGATAAAAATAACAAGATTAAGAGTGCTCTGGAGCAGCTAAATCAGGTCAGCATGCTGACATGCTCCCAAAGACAACAACAACTTACTGATGTTTAGGAAGTGTAAGGTTTAATAGCACTGAGGACGAAGTACACCTGAGGTTGATGCATGGCAACGTGGCAGAGAAGGCTGGGAAACTGTGTTATAGACTCCAGGGGGATTACTTGGAAGGGGAAAACTTGTATTCTGTAGTTTGGATTTGAAATCTAACTTTTGTGACACCAGTCCTGAAACGTTTCTGACACACCTCGTATGTCTTTACGAATGCTGCTCAAATTTAGTGGAATCAGCTGTTTTTTTTTACCTCATCATAAAGAAAATGCTTGATTCATTTTAAGTTAATTGAACTTAAAATGTCTAGTTTCAGTCCTCTTCAGTAGTAATAAAAGAAGTTCATTCGACATTTCTCACAGAATATAGTGAGCTACTTGAATGTAGTCCTGAGACTTCATTGAATCATGAAATTAAGTGAGTAAACAAACAGCATATTTGCAGACCTCCCAGAATGCTCAATGCAGAAATGTTCTGCAGTTACAGAACATATTCTTGCTGTATAATTGCTGTGTCTTTTAAATGTTGCTTGTAGTAGAGACATTTACCTCTAAACTACCAACCTCACAGTGGCTCTAGATGAAAAGTCAGCAAAGTCAGGATTCATCATCTGGGGACAATGAGTATACTTAAAAATGTTATGACAGTCCATGTAACAGTTGTGAACACATGTCACTCTGGGTCAGTGTAGTGACAGGTTCTGACTGACTGAGCCACACAGATTATCACAAGCTGTGCTCTTTCAATCCACTGAACAGAGATCGCCGACTGATTTCATATCATGATGCTGAAGAAAATGTAAAATTAGTGTCTGACCATAACTTCTGTTGCAAACTTCTTAAGTTTGCAAAAAAGATGTGGCCATTCATCATAATGACTAATGCCATTAATCACCAGAAGTCCTGCCTTTAATGGTAATTAACAGGAAACACTTCCAGGGCCAATCACTCATATGCATTCTCTGAATTATTAGTCATTGTGTCAGATCTTTCATTCTCTCGTTAACAGTCTTTCTCTTTAACGTCACGTCTCTCTTTCCCCCTGTGATTATTGTTCTTTGTCCACATTTGCAGCATCATTTATTCAGAGTAGACTCAATTCAATGACGTGTTTTTTTATGTAAAAAGGTAAACCGTGTAATTATGTCGTCCTGGTTCACCGTGAGGTCAAACGCTCTCTCTCGCTGCACTCTTAACCCAACCGGCCTTTCTTTGCAGCTCTCTCTGCCGCTGTCTGTCTCTCTTTCTGTCCTTTTTCTTTCTCCCTCATTGTCTTTGCGTCCCCCAGGTTATTCCTATTAGACATTATTCAGCATGGGGTTGACTAAAACCTGCCTGCTGTGTGCTGATACAGCCGCAGAGCACTGCTCCAGCCTCTCCTCTCTGATGTGACGCCATGCGCTCACACACACACACACTCACACAATAAATTCTCTTTATATTTAGAGCAGTATGATGTGTGTGTGTGTGTCCAGAAGCTGAGAGAGACAGAAAGAATAGAAGCATTAACAACTAAATAATTTTCTTTGCTCGGCCGGAGAACAAAGGAGTGAAATCGTTTCAGTTGACAATGGTACAAAAACACCGATTTTGATTCGCCCCAAAAAAAAAAAAAGGATAGAAGTGAATCCAGAGACAGACGAAAGGGCCTCAGACAGTGATGGATGCACACAGACGGTGGGCGACAGTGAAAAATGAGAGGACGGCAATTGTTCTTGAGGTGACACATACTGATGATGACGGCCGCAGAGCGAGGGATGAACAAAAAAGGAGGATATGGACGGGTGCGTAAGATGAACCCGAGCGCTCAGGTCAGTGGAAGTCAGGGTCGCGCTGTGGAGCTCAGCCATCTGTGTGTGACAAATGGGAACACACAAACTTCATCGGCACTAAAAAGGACTGACACATGCATATGGTAAACAGGAAAGCAAAACAACAAGAGCTGACTAATCAGATCCAGTTTGATTACAGTGTTAAAAAGCTTCAATTGATTTTTAAGTCAGTTTGATTTACTCAAATGTGAGAGAAGAGATGCAACTCCAGGCTGCAGTCGTTTTCATAACAGATAAAAGGTGGAGCATTTTCTAGATGTGCTAAGCAAAGCACCTTGATGCATTTGATTTCTGGGAAGAAGAGAGACACCAGTGAACTACGTTTAACCGTTTGTGTTGCCGTTTGCATCATTTGAGTCAACATTATTGACGGATCCTTTAGATTCCTATGGATCTACAGACTAATGTGGATTAAAAGGGAAAGTTAAATTCAGTTTACACGTGTAGGGAAATATGCCGGCATATGTTTGAAAACTGTATGTGCAAAAAAGTTGAATAAATGTCCTCTAGTGTCACTGGAGTCTGCGTCAGCTGGGCCTGAAATTGGAGTTAGGCCACATTTGCAAGTATGCGAGGGTCCGCTAGAGTCCATGTGACGTACATTTTGCCATCTGTCCATGTCTGGAAAAGTACACACAGATTCCTCTGTGGACCTGTGAATGCAGCTGAAGTTGTGTCCTCGTACACACTGAGCTATAAAGACACTAGTGTGTGTATGTAGACACGCATGTATGCTGTGCATTTATGTGATGCATCGTCAAGTAGACAAGAAAGGAGTAGAATTTAAAACTGTGCTGTTGGTAACTGTGTGTCTGCAAGGCACCGTGATAAAGACTTTAGAAAGCAGTGGGCTCCTCATCTGTACTTGAGGATAGCGGCTACATTAGAGCCTACTAATTTAGGCCATCAGACATGCACTCCTTTTAATTAAGTTGATGGCAACTACACATGTTGGCTTCCTGTCGGAATGAGCATCCTGCTCAAGTTGCAACAACCCTCCCATTAGGTCGGTCATGGTTTTAGGCCGTGTCTAAGTGCACACTCAGTGTCAGCTACTTCCAGTTTTATATTGAAGTTGCTTTCCTTTTGTGTTTCTGGTGCTTGTACTGCCTCCCTTTGTGTGTTTTCCCTCCTTTTTTGATTGTCTGCCCGCCCTCATTAGTTTAACCTGTGTTTGCTCATTAGCTCTCTGTCTTCCCTTGACTTGTGACAGTTCCTCCTGTTTGCTACCTTCATGTTCACCTGCCTGTTACCCTCCTTGTGTTTCTCGCCTGTGTCTTGGTTTGTGCGTTTAGTTGTTTGTCTTTTGTTTTGACACCCAGATTTGCTACCTGTTTGTCCCCTGATTGTCTTCATTGTACATGAAAGTTGTTCACCCACCTGAACATGTTTTCTGGATTCTGTTCCTTTGGATTTCTTCTGTTATGGACTTCTTTTTTTCGTGGGTTACCAGCCACCTTTTGTTTGTTCAGCTGTCTACCTTGTTTAAGTAAGTTTTTGATTAAGATTTCCTTTTTTTTTATTGCCTCCACCTGCCTGCCTCGTGTGTCTGCATCTGGGTAGTTTCCTGATTCCCCTCTGACAGGGCCTTTCTTTTGAGTTTATTACAAACCTGCAGCACCAGACAGCAGCAGGACCTATATGAGTGTCGCCAAAGGGAGAGAGTTGTACACATTGCTGCACATGGAACTTCATTCACAACATTTCAGTGGGAACAAGGACTTTTTTCTATTCATACCACCACAAAAAATATATAAAGTTATATTTTACAGCGGACTCCGATGTGAGACAAACTCACTTGTACTGCATGGATAGATCTATGTTCACATGCATGAAACTGATTTATGCATTTGTGTGCTTTTTTTTAGGTGCAAGCATGTGTGAATATAATCTATGCATGCTTCTTTTCCACCTTGTAAACATTTCTACTTGTAAAAGAGACAACATAAAGCACAAGAGAGAAAAAATGGAAGCCTGTGAGAAGCATCACCACCTCAAACCTGCAACACACATGATTATTCACAGGCTGAGCAGTGTGACGCAGACTGTGATATTTGGGTCCAGCAGCAGCTGTTGTGTACCCATCCGCTCCACACAGGGAAGCGTCACATGGAGCCCAGCCTCCTGAGAAGAAAGACGCGAAGAAAGAAAAATCCATATCTGCAGACCATTTAACTTTTAAGTGACAGACTGCAGTTGAAACTAAAGTGTCTTCCACTGATTGAACTTTCCCTTTGGCACTCGGGCCTTTAATCTAAATACAGCACCAATATACTTAAACCCTGTTAGTGCCATAAACATACATCTCTGCACTTCCCCTACTCCATTAAGCGAAGAGACGTCCTTCAGAAATATGCAAATAAACAGCAGAAGTGCTGAAGCAATTAAGAAAGTGAAGTATCCGAGCTTGATCGGATTGATCAGAGCGGAGATGATGTACATCTTATTTAATGTGTCCAAGCTCAATAAAGTGCTCATTAGCAGGTGATGGATAACAAAGCCCATTCTTAACCACCACCAGTACATCTGCGTCTGTTATGAGTCATAAACAGCGCGGATATGACGTCCATCGGGCGGGCGATCAATCTTTCACTCATTCCAACCCACTGAGGAAGACTAAAAGGCACATTGCTGAAATAGTGTGCTGGGCTGTCAACCTGTCAACGTCACTGGTAAAATATACTGTGGTGCACTCTGACTACTGTGTGAATGATGAGGGACACAATTGCAAAGTGGAATTTGGCAGCCAAGTGAGGTTAGCCCTGCGCGACCTCCTTTTGCTGACTCTTTAGCTGAAAGAGAGCGCTGCTGGCCTCTGAGAGGGCCACTACTGTAATTGAACCAAGCGGAGGCCACATCCGAGCAGAGTCCTTGAGGAATGCTGATCACAAACAAGGAATGATCTCCTGCATTGTATCAGAGTGTTGCCATGCCAGTTTAGATGCACTGGGTATCTTTGTCTTTGTTGTCTGTAAAGCACCGGAAAGCCAAACTTCAATAGAATGGCGGTTGTCATGTGGCTGAGTGACTCACTGGGTTTAATGAGGGTGTCTGTCAAAACAAAGGACTTTTCGTTTGATGTCTGGTGGTCCTGTTTCCTGACAGCCATATCAAAGTCGCATTAGGGTTGTAGTGAGTCGAGGTTTGCTTTTCTTGTTTGATCTACAGTGATTCATCTTCATGTTAAATCCGTGTATCGGTGTAATTCCACAATCAAAAGTTCTCTTGTTCAAGCGCATCTCTGGAAAAACAAAGCATTTCCCCCTCGAGCTCGAACAAAGAGCGGCCTTGGATTTACTTGTGATTGGTCATCTTTAAGCTCCTGACCTGCCTGCCCATCGCCCCTGCCGCCATCTGCTTCAATCGTCCTAATGAAGCACGGTCTTTTCCGAGGTCCTGGGAGACGCCACCTCCACACCGGCCTAATCAGCTTCTGAAAGCATCAGCCCCTCTGGCAGCATCCGGTTCGAAGCTCGGCCACGACTCAGCCCAGATCGGTCATTTCATCAACACGCGGCGCCTAATGAACTATAGAGGATGGAGGGCAGCGAAAGGAGAAGGAGGAGGGTAACAAGGGAAAAGTACGAGCGCAGGCCCTTTGTACTAATAAAGAAACTCTTTCCCTAATGAAAGTGGCTCTTTTGTTCCATATTGGGCACACTCAGAGGACGGGACTTAGCGGTCGAGGCGATCTGACCACTTTAACATTCAGCTCTGTGATAAATGGTCAAGTGCTGAATTATTTCTCCCTTTTGGGAGGTCTTTCTTCTTATATGCCAGCACTGTATTAAGCTCTCATTTTAACTGATTGGTTCTTTTGTGCCTGGAGGCTCATGCGGCACACTTGCAATCCCTCATTCCACATATGTAAAATGTATATTTCCTTGCAGAGGCAGCTCATTCTGTGCTCTGCGTCACCTGGGAAAATCATATTTAAGATAGGAGGAGTCATGGTGAACTCCTGAATCTTAAATGTGAGTGTTATAGTTCACGGTTATTGTTCCATTTAGAAAGGTCCGGATAGATTGATATTATGAATACATTCATCTGATGAGTTACTCAGAAACTGTGATTAGATGAGATGTTTCTATTAAAATGAGAGGAAAAAAATCACTAGGAAGTGGCCTTGAAGAATATTACTTACAGCACAGTTTCAATGTATAATCGACCATATTAATCATTTATATAACCCCAATCCACCGCGCACCCTGCCCCACCTCACGCCAGATTGTGGATCTAAATATAGCCTCTCCTGTTCTTCCTCTCTCCTACACAAACACACTGTACACGCACACACACATACATTAACGTCCACAGACTCATAAGAATTTCCCTGTAGCCATGTGTTGTCTCTCTGATTGAGTTCCCAGTAGATAATTCACTTTTGTATGGACAGATGCCAGAGGGAAGCCAGTCGGGTTGGAGCAGCAAAACTAGCTGTCTCCTCCTGTGTGTGTGCTTCTGATCTTCTGCAGGCCGCAGAACTTTATGCCAGGTTATGACGCTCCCTTTTTAAACAAACTTGATTTATATGGTTATTCTCGTAAAGTAAGCCCCTGCGACGATGGTGGTGCATTTCCATTTAGAGGAGTTTTATTGAGGCTGGAGAAATGATAAAGCAAATGATTTATGAGCGGGAGCGACACGGCGGGCTAAATCTAATCCAACACCGGGAGGGGGAACCCACCGGTTTTATTCTGAGGTAAGAGGCCAGTTTGGCAAATTGCAGATAGTGCACAGAGATGAGAACAGTGTGTGATGCAAAGAGATAAAGGTTTTGTGTGCAGAATATTAACACTTTAACATGACAGTGTGATGCATCACAGATCAGATTCCACGCCAGGACGTCATGGTGAACTTTACGAAACATTTGATCCTGCAGCTGCACTAAATTTCCTTTAGTGCATTATAACATTTTCTTTGCATATAAAAGATTTGCTATAAGCTTTAATGTACAAAGCCCAAAGTCCACGGCAAAGGACACAGGTGTAATCTTCAGCCAGACACTGTGGGGGACCCAGGTTTATTTGAGCTGTTCACCTCCATAACTCCACTCCCATAACACGGATAAAACACTGAGATGTAATTTCGTGTGTAATGACAGGCTTATCTTAATAACGATGTCCTGAGAGCTCTGATGGAGCTCAGGATTCATTCAGAGAAGCTTTGATACTAATTATTCCACCATTTAAAACTGGAACCCATGTGGAAGGGCTCACATGTCAGATGTATTGAAGAACACAGAACATTATTTACCACCAGAGCCTGTGTTCATGAAGTTGTGTCATGTTTGTAAATGCACTTCCATCCATTATCTATACACCACTTTATCCTCTGTAGGGTTGCAGGCTGACTGGAGTCTATCCCAGCTGACTCAGGGTGAAGGCAGGGGACACCCTGGACAGGTCCCCAGTCTATCACAGGGCTACACTTAGAGACAGACAACCAAGCACACTCACATTCACACCTACGGACAATTTAGAATCACCAGTTAACCTCGACATGTTGTTGGACTGTGTGGGAGGAAGCCGGAGGACCCAGAGGGAACCCACGGTGCACGGGGAGAACATACAAACTCCACGCAGAACAGGCGACCTTCATGCTGTGAGGCAACAGTGCTACCAACTGTGCCACTTTGCAGCCTGTAAATGCACTTATCACTCCTAATTTAAAGCTGAAACCTGAGCAGCAATATTATTTCAGACAATAATATTACAGTTTCAGATCTGTTTGTGTCTCATTTATAGCTGTATTTTGTCAGACATGTTAATATGTTATGTAACAGATACCTGTGGGTGGCGTAGGGCTTCCTGGACACAAGGCGGGACTTGACCGAACCCAGCTGGTCACGCAAAACACCCAATGACTCCAAGAAACATTACTGATGATATATCTGTGTGCATCATGGTGTTGTATTGTTAGTTTAAAAAAGTGTAATAGAACCTACAATATGGGAGACTTAAAAGAAGCAAAATACATAAAGCTGATATGTGATGCTGCAGAGCTCTGTCTGCTCCTCTGCTGACTAAAGACACACAAACTAGCGCTTACGGACTCTTCAGTTTTCATTCTTGGATGATTTTTGTGGGAAAAAAAGTGAAGCAAAGCCTGAAATACTAGACACTGCTCTGCTCACTGTAAAAAGCAGCTTTACTACCTGTAATATATCCCTCGGCTGTACGCGCTTTGTAATATGCAACAATATATTTTGTCCTCCCGCTCCTCCACATTAAGTTCCTCTCTGTTACATAAGTTTAGAGGAGCAGAGATATGCAGGGCTCTGCTCTAAATATTGAGGGGAAGGAATCAGAGGCCTGCAGGACTCACAGGATGGACCCAAAGCTTTGGCCCCGTGTTCACTGTTGCTTCATGGGTGCAACCAAGTGTATAACTGGGTGGGGGTGTCACGCACTTAACAAATGGAAGCAAATTGAAAAAACAACAGACACTTTTCATCTGTTACTGATCTATGTCACCATGTAACACATTCTCATAACACCTGGCTAGTTTAGCGACATCTTTAAACAAAGAATGAGCAGCTTCCTCATCATTATTTCCACACTATAGCTAAATCCTGGCTATAGGCATAGATCTGGGACTACTGTATACATCCAATGTTAACTCAGTATCTTCAGGTCAGCTAACCAATCAGAGCAGACTGGACTTTTCATGAGGGCCTTAAAGTAACAGAAAACAGATTGATTGAGTCAGAGGATGAGAAGTGGAGCTGCAGTAATGCATAGTACGAGAAAGACAATGTGTTTTTCGAACAATAAAGCATGCAAACATAAACCTGTAGATGTGCATCCTATGGGCCCTTTAACCAGCCAGTCTGACGAACCCTCGCTGTTCCCTTTGAGTGTTGTCCGGTCATGCGAGGACATTAAAATGAAGTGTATGCCCAAAACAGTTTTTTCGGAAGTGCCCCCTCAACGTAGCATCTGCCAGTGTCTTCTGGCTACTCTGCACTCATTAGCAGGCGGGCTGGTACAGGACTTTCTCCATCTGGTAGCCCCAAGCAGCACACACTGTACCTCACTCAGAACAACACAGGGCTCCTACTAAATACCACTACAATGCATACCGTGCAGCCAGACATGAGCGCGATGTATGCAGACAAATAGAGCTCGTAACGCCCCATTAGTCAGTTAGCTAAAAATACAGCTCACACTGCCTCTGATTCATGTAAAGCTCCGTGTGTACATGACAGACTAAAGGGGCATTAAGTCTAATCCAAAATATTTGATGTGCTGGGTTGTTAAATCTATTTTAGCGTTACAGTTAACATCCTACGCAGCAGCTAATACTATAGGACATTTAAAGTCATCATCAAAGCAAGCAGTAAACCACCATCATGAACAGGTAGAACAACAACAGCCTGGACCATATTTGAGTCATAGACTGTATAAAAGATGGACGTAGCAACCAGCCCTGAAAAATGAAGCCAACCCAATCAATACTGAATTTTTAAAAAATCATCAACATTTTGCGGGACAAGGGGCGTGGCTGGCTTGATTGACAGTCGGCAGCGACCATACAGATGAAGCGAGCAGAAGGCGGTAAATGTGGACGGGCAGAGAGGGCCCGCCTCTCAATCCGTCTGACCAATCGCTGCTCCTATGGCTCCGCCCCCATCCGACGATTTTTGCGTCACTGGCTCCAAAAATCCAAGATGTCAACCAGGAAGTAGCAAAACCCTGGCTTCATTTTCTCAGTGCAGAAACCAACGGGTGACGTCACGGAAGCTACGTCCATCTTTTATACAGTCTATGATTTGAGTTTGGTTCTTTTGGGAATTTCAGATTTCATCCCAGCCACATGGTTTTGGTGCACACACTTCAAGAAGCTTCCATCTTGGATTTTTTTCAAATCACTTCAAGTTTTTGCAGTTCAGATCGTGTTTTTTTTTTTTGGTTTTATTTGGCATTAAACAAAACTTTGACTCTTCTTTTAAGTATTCTGAAAAAGTAGGGCCAGCTTTAAAATATATAAACTGGAAAGTGATGTGTCAGCACAACAAAAGCAGCTTTTAGTGAGCCGGGGGTGCCTGTCAAAAAACGTTAAATCTGCCTAAGAGTCCCACTTGGCAGGAAAACAGCAACTCCTGTAAGCGAATACCAACCACAGTCTTATTTTTTAATGCTTCGCTTCATTCAAAAACGGCTGCATCTGGGCATCTACATTGTCAAAGCATCAGTGCAAATGCAATGTGAGCAGCATCAGTTTTCTGTGGTTGCTTTTTTGTGAGCTGCTGCTGTTTTTTTTTCTCATTTTTTTCACCCAGAGACTGTTTTAGTGTGATTATAATGTGGCTTACAGTACGGCATTACAGAACCCTTAAAGCATGCATTTTTAGCATGATTGCTCCCAGTGAGAGGTGAACCACTAACCTCGGCAGAGTTAATGACAAGAACTTGCTTCCTTAAGTGTTTTTCACTTGCAAATGAACTATTTTGGAGCTTAGGAAATATGATGCACTGCAGGCGGGAAAGCTCAACAGAATGAGCCTTTTTTCAGCTTGAATAGAGAAGTGCTGCTCTTCTGCAATCTGAATGCTTTATGCAGAAACACCGGCCGTTTTCTGCCTCAACTTACGCCATAAATCACAGACGAGGAAGACAAATTAGCCCTTCTTCAAACAAATTATTTGGGTCTGTCTGTCAATCCCATCCTTCTCCTGCCAATCCTCCATCACGCGTATCATCGCAGTGTATTTGTGCAGCATATTAAATGCAGCATTTCCAAGAGAATTCAATGATCCATGTCAATAACAGACTCAGATTTTTTTTTCACCAAATGCAAAGCGATCTAATAGTCTGCGGTGCATGATAAAGATCAATGAAGAACCTTTATCAGCTCAATTCCCAAGAAGCCACAAGCAGTGTTGGATTTTAAGGCACTTAGTGAGAATATATTTATATAAGAGGCATGACATGGTTTCACTCAAAGAAACAGAAAGACAAGACACACAGGGCTGAACATGTGACGGTGTGGACAATTCCCCATGCGATTCATGTGGCACAATAGCAGGATTAGCGCTGTTCCATTCACCAGAGGGATTACATGGAGGGGGCGGCACACACTATATCTGTCTGTGGTGCAGATGAGACTTTCTCACACACTTAAAATGATTTATGGGATGGAAAAGGCTAGAGAGTCAGAGTGGAGGCACGTGGGAGAGCGTCTTGGGAATGAGAAGGAAGCTGGAAATGAGGTTGGCTTGAGTGACAGGTGGGTGAAGCGTCTACGGAGAAAGAACGAGGTCCATAAAGTCCAACGTGGATGAATGCGCGCGATTCAGCTGTAATTACATCCTGATAAGTCGGCTGCTTTCTGAAATATTCAAATTCATCAGGAGAATTATTCCATTTGCATTAATATTCACACATGTTCATGGTCACTGACCTCTGTTAGGTGTCCAGCCTGCAGGACATTTTCAGGACAAAAATCTGCACATTAGGGGAATGAATATGTATAAAACGGACGCATATGCCACTTTTCTAATTTCTCTGTTCGTACATCCTTGAGTCCTTTAGTCCCTTCTGCCAGAGATGTGAAGGGAGGAGGTGAAGAAGAGTCACGAGGAGAGGAGAGTGAAGGCAACAGCCGTTTTAGAAATGAGAAATCCTCGCTTGAAGCTATTCCTCCATCGCAATGTCGATTAAACAGGACGTGTGTTGCAGCTGTATTATGTGTCCATTGTTTGTTACGGCCTGTATTTTATGATCTCTGTCAGATGAGCAGAACAGTGTTCATGATAACTTACAGCATATATTTACTTGTAGTTCAATGTGAACGTGGCAGAATGTGACAAGAATGAATGGATGTCGTAAAGGTTTTGTTACAGAGCAGTCGTGTGCCTTGACATATGAAAGTGGCATGACACACCAAGGACTACTACACAAATACAGAGTGACGTATATTATGATTGAGCGGTGTATCATATGCACAGCTTTGCCAGTCCTGCTACTGACAGGGTTTATATATTCCAGCTGTGTGTCATGGCTCATTTATACGACTTCCACAAAAGATATATCAAGGTTCTTTGGTTCTTTGTTGGAAACCCTCCAGGTTAGAATTGAATTGCCGCCCTAAGCGATGGAGTGTCTTTGGATGTTGGTCATAAGTGATGGGAAAAAGGAGCATGAGATGGATTGACAGGTACAGCATCAGCAGCAATGTGGGCAATGTACAGGACCATCATGGTGTAGATGGAGCTGAGCTGGAAAGACAAAGTTCTCGTTTTACCAGTCGATCTATGTTTAAACAGATAATTATTGTCATGAGCTCTGGGTAGTGACCAAAAGAATGGGGTTGGTACAGGTGGCTGAAATGAGTTTCCAGTGTTAAGTTTCTGAGCTCAGCCTTAGAGACAGGGTATGGCGTTTCAGACATTCAGAAGGAACTTAGGCTAGAGTCACTGTATTTTCATGTCTAAAGGAGCCAGCTGAGATGATTCGTATATCTTATTACGATGTCTCTTGGGCAACTTCCTGAGCATTTACTGGGAGGAGACCATGGCAGACCCTAAACTCTCTCGAGGAATTGCACGTCTCGTCTGACTTGGAATCCCCCCAGGAGGAGCTGGAAAACGTTGCTGAGGAGAGGGACATCTGGAATGACCTGCTTCGCCTGCTGCCACTGTGACCTGACACTGCACAAATGGAAAATGATGAATATATATCTAGGATGCACCTGGGTATCTTCACTCATAGCTCTTCCAGCAATCCTCCTCTCTCCTCACTCCTGCAGATGCATTTTAGGAACTGAAACATCCTTCAAGATGATGCGCTCAGATTGATCTTCAGATCACAGTCTGGCAAATAGAGGAGGCAAGAAATCCTCCCGAGGGGAACATGTATATATTTACCAAAATCCATGACAGTCCGGTTCTGTCCACAGAAATGTCAGCCTCATGTTGGAGGAAAAGCCGAGGTAGTTAATCAAATAGTTGAGATATTGTAATATTTCTGTCTTTACCAAAGTGGTGGACCAACTGAGAGATAAAGACGAGGGCAGTAGAAGCTGGTCGTGGCCATACTCTAGTTGCATCTATCTTTTGTGCTTCAAAGGACAGCAGTTAAGGCAGAGCTGAGAATGAGAAAGATAAGGCGTACACAGAGAAGGATTCAGAGTAATTCTGTTATGCAGCTCCATCAGTGACACCAACTTGAGTGAGTTTAAAGCTATTTTCTCCTCCCTACTCTTAGACACACGAGGACACTCAAGTTAATAGAAGAGATACAAGAAAGAAAACACACACCATATGCATATATCTTATTTGAATTCCTGTGAGTGTTTTGTTATGGAAATGCCATGATGTGAGCCCACCTGCTTCCCCAGCAGAAGAGTGGCAGGTGACAGCGAGACATTTGTCACTGATGGACGAGTCTCCTCCTCACCATGTCAGAAGGCCACCGGGCCAGATGGAGACCTGATGGGTGGCGCCTTATTGATGGGCTCCACACATCACGCGAATGGATCGATGGCGAGGAAAAATGGTTTCACCTGTGAGTTTGGAATGGCTTTGCCTACAAATCAAATGACTCCCACAGGGCGGGCCACTATGTACATCATCTGAATAAATATCAGCTGCTGTGACTGAGTGAATGAGTGCAAATTCTGTCTTTGCACTTCCTCACAGGCCTGAACCCAACCCTTGCTGGCTCTCCTCCCCCCAGCTGTAATGCCCGCAGCATTTAGCTGGCAAGGCCTAATGACATATTAGCAATTAGAGAAGAGCAGGTTTAATGATTTCATCAGGCCTGCGGCTCTGCCCAGCTTTATTTAATTGCAGTCCAGAGGAAGGCTGTGCTGCGGCGACACGACGCCAAGAGGCCACTGCCCGAAGGGAAAAGCCGCTGTTGATGGAAGTCATACCCAAAGGTGCCAGCACGAGTCAAAGGAAATTCAATTGCATTTGTTCAGAGTGACGATCGATGAATAAACAGAAGCGGTGGCACTTTATAAATTGGATTATTTTGAGTCCGTGGGATTTTTGCTTTTAAATAAAGGCTTGTGATGATAGCACGTCGGGCTTCTTCTTAAATTATTAGAAGATAATGACGGATGATGTGACATTCTCTTCCAAGCTTCTCCACTTCGGAAACAAGAAGCACAGGTGTAAAATTGTCCTTATTTAAACCGCACAGTCGAATAGTAACAAACTTGTTTATGGAGTTATTGTACTTATTTTCCCCACAGCACAAGAGATATTGACGTTGTGCATCTCTCCGTTTGCAGTGTCTCGTCTTTGAATGCAAGATAAGGTATTTTAGTTTCAGATCTGCAGTAGCTCACAGTGTAGTTTAAAGGAATCGATCAGTATTTGGGGACATATGCCTTCCTGCTTTCTTGCCGTGAGAGGAGCTGGTTAACTTAGCTTAGCGTGAAGATTCTGCACAGTGGGAAGCAGCTTCTCTGTGTCCTGGTAAACCATCAGCTGGATGACTGAGGATCCACAGAGTCCGAGCTGTTTAACATCTGTTTATTGATTCCATGTAAAAAGCATGTAAATGTATAAAAATAGGGATCATTCGTGTTTGTAGGGTTTTACGTGTGTCGCTTCATATGCATCTAAAGTCCCTTTCAGACTTCTTTCCTCTCATCTGACAGAAACCTCATGTCGGTTTCATGTCTGAATGAGCCACTTTTCTATAAAAGCTGTGACTCATACTAAGTCAGGCCTAATAGCTAACATTTCCGTATCCCTTTCAGCACAAGTCTGAACTACATGCCCTCACATTAGAGTTTTTCTCAGTTGCTTTGGTTCATTTCTCGAATTATTCTCGACATTTGCAAAGCAGTAAGTGTATTTCTCAAAACAATTTGTACAAATAGCAAAACACTATGGATTACCTGCAAAAGGCAGCTACTTGCTTAAAATCCTTAGTTCATCTCTCAAAACTAAATATTTGTGTCAATGAACATGTCAGTGGCATCAGAATGACGAGTCCTTGTGTCAGTGTGTACGGATAAGACGGTCACATTGTTTAGTCATGTTGTCAGTATAACAGTGTACTCTGGAGGGATGTTCTGATGTAAACTGCGGCTAAAGTTTTGATGACAGTTACTGTAAATTGTGAATTACACCTTAGTGAATGTGGGAGATTGATGGCAAGAGACTGGACAAGATTCACATTTAGGCTTTGACTGTTTCTACTGTAATTTGTCACTGCGATACAGAAGACAGCACTGCAAAGCATAAAGAAAAAAACTAAAGTATAAATGTGAACATAGGACAATCTCCTTAGGGAAAACTTAGGAAAAAAACTTAGGAAAAAGGATTGATCACGATCCAACAGCAAGTCACACTGTGAACTTTCCTTCACCTCGAAGAGTCGGTTTCTAAATTTGGTGCTTTGTTTATTAATACATGATTGGGTGTGTCTGAATGAAGCCATGAGGAACATTAGTATAAACGTGACCTATGATTAAACAATAGAGTAGTGCAATGATGAAGTGCCAATGTTACATATCTGCTGTCTGAAAAGAGCTTAACTGTTCGTTAAATACAGTCATCCTTAAATGTAATTATACCCTTCCATTAAAGAAAAGAAAAAAATCACAATAGTCACTCAAATCACTAGAAACTGAAAAACGTAATAATAAATAAAAATTTGCTAAATTATAATTTAATGAAATAAGACATTGCTTTAGAATTGTGGTTGAAAAAGAATATTAAAAAAACAAAAAACAAAACTGTTTCTATTGAACCACAATTCAAAAGCAATGTCATGATTTTCATTATTTTTTTTTAAAATATATTATTACTTTTGTCTATTTCAACTTGTTTCAATGACATCTGTTTTTTCCCCCTTTTTTATTTGGAGGGTATGAATACATTTAACGGCGACTATATGTGTAAGATATGCATAAGTTTACCGACTGCAAAATGAACCAACTGGAAGGTAAAATGTTTTGTGATCTGGCATACGTCTGGTTGATCCATCCATCCACCAAACCACCTCCTTTCATGTATTTTGTCAGTTTACAACAACATCACCTGACTTCTATCATCATAGTTACTACATCCACCTGTGGGCTTGTCGCTTGAACACTTATATGTGATTTTGGGGATTGGATGAAATAAGAAATGCTGTCATTGGTAAGTGATATGCTGATGCATCCAGATTATTCCAGCCCACACATAAACCAAAAAGAAATCACTGATGTACTGTATATTAAAAGGGGAATGTTCAATATTCCTAAGACTTTAAGCTGTTCTGTATTCTTGGCACCTCACAGGATTTTTAATGTGATTTAATCAGCAGTAGTTGTGATCACTGGTGCAATTTTATGAACCAATGAAGCAGTGGACAAATTGGATGAAATGAACCGTGTCTGTTGTTAAAAAAATGTGCGAATGTCTTCTTTGTGGTACAACTCGGTGATGGAAAACACCTTCCACTGTGCTACTCCTTAAATGATGTCTGTGTCAGGGCGAGCATCTGTTTGTGTTCCAGTGTGACTGAAGTTCTTGCTTGATTGAGAAGCTTAAAGATGTATGTGTGCCTGCATGTGTGTGCTTGTTTAGAAAGTTTTGTTTTATGATGTTCACAGGTGGAGAACTGAGCGTACCTGTGCATAGTACAGGACGATGCACACAAAGGCCAGGTGGTGCTGCTGCAGGCAGGTAAAGAACAGCTCTGCATTCATATATTTATCTCATATCTTCTGGCTTGGTAGGATTTTGCTGGAAATCAGACTGACTAAAGTAACACACTGGGTAACGTTGGACTACTTTGATGTTTTCTCTTGTAGTTTGAGAGGATTTAGGGCCTCAAGCAAAGAAACCAACACATATGCACAAGCTGAACATATGGAGGATTATCATACACTGAAATATCAATATTGCTCGTTTTAAATGTGCATACTGGTTCAGTTTTTTGTCTGGTTACACATGACATGACCACACTTAATTTTTCAACAGTCCCTTCCAATATAAATCCGTTTGATCTTTTTTCCCCATGTTGCCATATGCTGCAAGGTGGTGCAGTTGGTATCACTGTTGCCTCGCAGCAAGAAGGTGCATGTTCTCCCCGTGCAACGTGGGTTCTCTCCAGGTTCTCAGGCTTCCTCCCACAAGTTCCAAAAACATGTTGAGGTTCATTGGTGATTCTAAATTGTCCGTAGGTGTGAATGTGAGTGTGCTTGGTTGTCTGTCTCTAAGTGTAGCCCTGTGATAGACTGGTGACCTGTCCAGGGTGTCTCCTGCCTTCTCCTTAAGTCAGCTGGGATAGACTCCAGCCCCCCGCGACCCTAGTGAGGATTAAGCGGTGTATAGATAATGGATGGATGCTGCCCTATGGTGTTTTTCATATGCAAGAAGACATATCATGAATAAAAAAAAAAAACAGTCAATGCCACAGGTGAGCATTTGCAGCTTCAAACTGCAGCATGACAGTTTCATAAACACAGATTCAGACATGTCAGGTATCACACATAACAGATACAGGGCCCTAATCCTGTCAGCTTGCAGAATGGGGCTTACTGCATCAGATAAGTGAAGACGATGAGACGTGCCCTGTTTTCAAAGGCAAAGGTGCAAACTGAGAAATTGTGAGGATTTTTCTAACATTAGCAGAACATTTGTAGCCGTTTCATAGTGCAGACCAGTCAAATGCTTGTGTTATCTATTAGGGCTGAACGATTATTGATTTCAAATCAACACAATTTAGGCTGTACGTCATGCAGCATGTCTGGCCAGGGTGTAAGCTGTCATGCTAATGGTTTCACAGTCATGCTGTCCTCCTTGTGTGACAGTCACTCGTATGATGGTCTCATATAGCTGTATGGTAACTCGGCAAGGTAAGGGTGGTTTGAACGTTTACAGTTGTAGCCTTTGTGTTTCCATTGTTGATTTAGGATCTAACAGCTTAGACTGCAACATAAACTCCATCATCCATCACTTTTCTATTCACCACTTTATCCTCTGAGGGGTTGCAGGCTGACTGGAGTCTATCCCAGCTGACTTTGGGTGAAGACAGGTCGCCAGTCTGTCACAGGGCTACACTTAGAGACAGACAAACAAGCACACTCACACTAAGGCCAATTTAGAATCACCAATTAACCTCAGCATGTTTTTGGACTGTGGGAGGAAGCCAGAGAATCGCTGGCTGCATGGAGAGAACATGCAAACTCCACATAGAAAGATCCCAGACCCAGATTCAAACCAGGGACCTACAATTCTACAATTTCATTTAGCAGATGCTTTTATCCAACATCTGAGAGCAGATACAACAAGCAAGGATCTAATCAGGATAAAAACACTCTAGATAAGTGCCATAGACCTTCTAGTTGTTCACCAAAACAACAACGTATTGTGCGTATTGGACATGACTCCATTTGTATGAGCACATAGGAAATAGAACAGAGGAGATTTACATTTATATTGTCGGTTTATATTGTCGATGGCAATGTTTGAGTAGAGAAGGCTTCTACTGGATGAGAGCATAGAAAGAATGTGAAAAATACTGCTTGTTTTGTTTCCAGATTTAACCAACTCTTGCCTGAGTTTATAAAATCAGTGCTGACTTTTTCATAGCTGCTCAGAAGTACCGACAGTGGAGCAGGTACTTTTTCCTGCCTTCAAATGGCCCTGAAAGGTTCTACAGGGTAGTTCTGGCTGGAGACACACGTGAAGGACTGATTTACATATTCATGATTTTGTGCATACTAGAGGAGGCAAAGGTGTAGAGCTAACATCTAAGCCCTTTAAAGGCACAAACGGATTATTTTCATGGAATAAATTTCTAAATATCTAATTTAGATTCACAGAGATGAGTTTTTAGAGGTTTAATCAATGCCAGGAGGATTTTAAGCCTCTTTTTTTTTTTCTATTTACCAAACATCGGTAGCACCTATGAAGAAGAGGACTCGCACTTCTCACACAAGCTGAAAGGATGGATTTTAAAATAATTTTTTTTCAGTTGAATAGCTGTTTATCCACACAACATGATTTTCTGGAGGGGATGTTGCGGATTATTAGCAAGAGTGTATTATCCCACTCAGAGATTTGTGTTCAGGGTGAACTCACCGTAAACCTTCTAAAAATAGGAACGACTTCAGAATCCAATTCTAATATGCAAAGGTGCTTAAGATGTATTATTAATGTATTAATGATTTTTTTTTTCAGCCACTCGGGGGCCTGAGAAACAAACCATTACCTCACAACTGGCTTCATCTTTTAAACTGATCTTTAAAATGTTCGCAAACAGTTATTTACTGATGACAGGAAACAACCTCGGCAGCAATTAGGAGATGTTGTTCTGGTCACCTGATAAATATACCTGATATAATATATAAATAATTCCCTGATTATAGGTGTGCTTGGCATCTCCAGCTCCCGAGGACATTTCTGGCCTTTGGGTGACTAATGCTTCAATACGTTCCCTGGATGGCTGTTGACTTTGTCTGTCTGCTGTAAAGGGAAGGTGACTGAAAAGAGCTGTCTGCTGCTTCAAAAGCAACACAGAGGAGGCTGCAGATCTAAAACAATGAGCCGAAGAGCTGCAGCGGTTTGATGATCATTCTCTGTAGGTCTCTCATTATCAGTGACCTCTTTGACATCGTCTTTCGATCCCTTGGTTCGTATGAAATTATTGATTGTCGCCGCTTTAGCGCCACGTCGAAGCCACATACGGTGACGATGTTCAAGCTCTGGTGTCCGTCCTCTAGCAGCAGAGCCAGTGAATGGGTTGCTTAGTGGAATGTGTCGGTCTAATCTGCCTGCCTGAGGTTTGTGCAAGTGTTTGATACCATTTTAATTACCTGTTTCAGATCTGTAATCGTAATATTTACCAATTGGGTTTTATTTTTAAGTAATGAAATATTAAAGCTATTTGGCCTTTGCTCTGCTCTCAGTGAAGCTCAACACCACCACGTGGACCGAACACATCCAGGGTTGGTTAGATGCTGATTTGAATTTAACTCCAAGTCCCTAGAATTCAACTCAGTGCTTCCTTTACTATTTCATGGGGCTTTTCCACTTGATTTTATTTGAATTTAGGCTTTTATGCAGGGTTTTTCTACTATTTAAGGGCTGTTAATGATTTTTTAACTTGGGCTTTTCCACAATTTATTTAGGTTTTCTATATGTTTTCTTCCTACTTAACTTGGGTTTTGTTTTTCTTTGTTGGAATCAAACCTGAGTAGACTGAGGCTAGTGTTATATTTTTCATGTCTGGGAGTATTAGAAGGTGCACTGGGGTTCTTATGATGTAAATTTTCTCCGTAAATTTGCGAGAGTCCACATTGTATCTATGTGGTGACTAATCTAGAACAGCAATAGTAGTGTGCATGAATGGAATGAAACACTCCACCAAACCAACTCTGTGGGTGTCGGCAGCCTTTATACGAGAATTTTCCGAGTCTATTTGGCTAAAAATAAAGAGGTAATGCAATCAACAAGTTTCACCATTTGGAAGCAATTAATGCTTGCAAGAAAATTTAATCCAAGTGTCAAGATTTCAGTCTGGAGGAAACGCACAGTCTGACCGATGACATCGTCCCAAGAGCTGCACCAGACGGGGTGGTGGGGACCGAGGTGAAGGGGTTGAACGTGGACGGACATTTCTATTTTGAGATGTGTGCTAACTAATCGGTGGCACAGTCCGTGGTGCTGAAGTAGCAGATGGATTTGCAATGTTCTCTTAACTTTTTGTCAGTTTTGTCTCTACAATATGCTCCATACTAGGCTGTATGTACGCTGTAGAGTAGTGTCACCTTCAAACTGAGGAGTAGCAATGTATGATCACAGAAGGATAAGAGGATCATAGAGACACAGTGCTAGTCCTTCAATATTTAGTTAATATTTCTATGATCATTCTGTAGCATCTGTACCGCTTAAAATACAACCCAAACCAAGTCACCTTAATTACAAAATATTTCAGTGAACCCATCACTGCAGATGTAGTTTTAACTGTAGATGTTTAGCGTAGCCTGGGAGTGGAGCAGCTAATGTAACTGAGGAAATGAACCCAGCTGCTACAGCTGCATTACTCAAAGTAAAGTTAAAATGTCAGAGTACAGCGTGTTTTAACAAATAAGAATTTTTAAAATGCTTGTTCAGTAAAATAACAGGCCTGTAAAAAATGTGTTTTAGCCTCCTAGCAATGCTATTAAATTACAATTATAATTGCAGGTATAATAGCAGAGATTTTTAATTGCTGCAACAATAGCCAAAGTGTACATAAGTGTGTTAGAACAGAGAGGATGCACCAAAACAAATCACCTGCTGTTCACACTGAATATAAATTATTTCTCTGGATTTGAACATTGAAACTTTTAGGTAATTCAATTTCAATTCAATTCCATTTTATTTGTATAGCACATATTTACAACAACAAGTCATCTCATAGTGCTTCACAAAGGCAATGAAAAACATACATTGGTGTAGTTGTTTTTAGATATTTTATGGCTGTAATGTGACATACAGGGAAGTTAGCATCAAGATTTTATCCTTTACAGCTTCCCCCCCAAAAATTCACCTGCACATCCCCGCGGTGGTGGAGCAGCCAGATGTGAGTACCTGATCGGATGGAGCTGGCCTCCCTCCCAGACCTTCTGTCAGCTAATGTTGTCGTTCCTTCATCATTGGCTGTAAGTCAGCACCCATTACCTCTCTGAGCCACCCCTCCATTTTCCCCAGCCACCCTCTCAACCCCACCTCTAATCACTGCCAACACCAGCACAGGAATGCTAATGGTGCCCTGTGATGGGAGGACTCCAGGCCGACGGCTCCCAAAATAATAACCGACTCCCACGTTCTCTGGGAGCAACAACAGAGCATCGCCGCCGGCATTATTCTCGATTACCCCGGCAGTAATAAAGGTGCTTTAGCAGGAATATGAAAGTAATGGTGAGGAGGGGGCATTTGTGTCGATGGCGAGATTTGGTCATTAACCCTCAGGGCAAAACTATCAGCGACTCGTTTATTCTGCTCTAATACCGGGCGCTACAGTATACATATGAAGCTCTATGTCATCTTTGTGACCATTTATCCTGGTGAATATCACTATATTCCTGTGTTGCTGCCCCCACTGTGGGAGCGTTTCAGCCCCAGACAAAGACGCCCGGCTGCTGGAATTGAAATCCATCGATCTGAGCGGAGGAACTGCAAGTAAAGGCGAAAAACAGAAAAAGAAAGAATAAATTATTTTTTTTTTTCTGCTGGCACATTATTGATCAGGAATGTTTGGGGCTTTTCCTTAAAGGCGCGACAGAACGAGAGAGGAAGCGAGAAAACAGAGAAAAGAATTGTAAAAAATAGACACCGGCGTGAAAGAGTTTAAACAAGATTCAGTATAAGTTGGAACGGGAAAATAAATCCTCTCTGTGTTTCGTTTAATTTCTCCCTCTCGCCAAAGTTATTAATGTCTGAGCCTTAATTACTTTGTGGACCGTGGCGAGTCGATGCTTTTATCCTGAGAAGGACTCTTTTTTTTTTTTTTTTCCCTTTGTCGAACATGAAGAAGCTCTTCACACAAGCTCGTTTTTTTTGGAGAACCGCTCTGGAGCATAATTAATGGACGGGCGAAAAAACCATGAATAGCAATGCGGCAAGTATGTCATTTTTTTTTTCGACGCCCTCCACTCTGCTCCCTCCTTCATCTTTCTTTAGGGAGCACTTACACTGTTTGACGGTCGGTGTAATTCATTTGTAGGGAGGCTGTTAAAGAAATGGATGTGTGTTTAATCATGCAGCTTGTGTTAAAGTGTGAGAGGTTTGTTCATCTCTATCCTGACCCTGATGATATGTTACCAGAGGCAGGACAGCTCCTCGGCGGATGTGCAGACACGGCCTGATTAAAAACACACTCAGCTGCCTTTAAACTGCTCCAAATGTTTCTGATTGTCTGTTGAAGCCCCGGCGCCGCTGAGTGACGACGACTTTGCGGGAACGACCGCATCCGTTTGTCACCGTTCATTTTCCCTAAAGACGCGTGCGTTTTCCTGTTTATTCACATGACACGGACTCATGTTAGATAAATTCCCGGCCGTTTGAACAGAATGGATGGTCGTCATTAACGAAGCGGGGCCTAAATCATTCGGCCTGATAACAGTGCAGGCTGTGACGGCTTTGCCTATTGCATTACCACACAGCAGCGAACCCTGTAATCATCACAATTCTTCAATCGATGAGGCGTCCATTCAGTGCTCCAATTGACAAATCGACTCCTTAGCCTCCGGCTCACCCGTTCCTCCCTCTTCCTCCCTCTCTCCCGCTCTGGTGCTGGATCCACATGAAAGCGCCGGAGACTCTTCCTCCCTTTGTGCCACATTGTGTATAATCCCCCCCCCCATTTCCATAGCTTTGGGGCATTCAGCCTTTGGACAGAAAATAGCAGCGGATTGTTCAACCTAAGCATTGATAACGTGGCTGTTGGCTGCTCTTGGAGGCCGTCGAGCACAATAATTCCATTAAGTGTTCAGCCCCGCATCAGCACAGAGGTCGACGTTTGCCTCCTCAGCATCGGTTTGCTTCTATTCACGGCGCCTCCCCGTGAGAAGACGCTTATTTCTGCCTGTGTACACATGCACAGCAGGGATGGCTGATAACCACGTTTCCATGAAAGTGAAGCCGACGGAGTTGATATTTATGGAGATGCATCAGTGGCTGCTGTTCATCAGAAATCCCAGGTGAAGTGCTCCAATAAAGCAGTAAAACAGCATTTTCCCCCCTTTGCTTCACTCTCTGGACGTTCACTTTAATTAAAGCTATACATCAGGGATCAAATACTAGAGCTTCCATTTTCTTTTATTGGCTAATTTGCACATTCAGAGCTAACCCAGTGCCCTCGTCCACTTGGGCTCCGTGACCTACATGACCATCAGTCCATGAAGGTGTCTTCACGCTGCTATAACTGACCAGGAGCCTCTAAGGAGCCCCTTAGTGCATTGAGAACCAATTGTCTTATTGTCTTATGTCATGTTCTGTCAGTTTATTGCTTCAGAGCGTGATTATAAAGACCTTAATGGGCGAATGAGTCCTCGGCTGTGAGGTGCAGCCCTGCTTCACTTTAGCTGATGGACAGACTGTATGGAGTTGAGGGGGTAGTAAATGATGTAAGTCATTTATTAAAAAAATGTCAGGTTTATAGTTAGAAGGGAGTCAGACATTTACAGCCAGTAACATTTCCATCACTTTGGTTTTATGAACGGCTGAAAAACTCTATCGTTACCACCGCGCTCACAGGAAATCAGCGCATTGTCCTTATTGTGTTGAGTAATGATGACGGAGGAGGGTTGCTCTCAATGACAAGAAGTCATTTCATTCACAGGTGACAAAACGCTCTGTCGTCTGAATGACATTTTTATGCAGCTGGTTTCATAACTCATACTGTGAGCTAAAGTGGTCCATATTTAAAATACATCGTATCTCTCTGTCGTGTCTCTGTCCCCATACACGCGTGTTTTGTTAAACATGTCTAGATAGAATCAGTCCAATTTCTAAAGTTGCTCAGATTGATTATATATGATTTATAATTCAGACAGTGTTATCACAAAGAAATATGCTTAAACACATTTCTTGCCATTATTTGTCATTTTACAATCACATGCCAAAAATGTCCTTGGTTACTGTCACATACATTTGTTTTAAAGTAGTATAGAAAGTGTATTAAAAAAGATGACAAAGAAGTAAATACAACCCCTGCAGCATACAGACATTTAAAAATGAGCTTATTCTTCAAACACAATGTGCTATAACTTTTATTTTCTTTGGCGGATGTCACGTTTTGCAAACATTTTTGTGGCCTTTCAGTTCTTGAGGATTCTTTAGTCACTCTTTCTTATCAATCACTTCAAGTTCTCAGGTATTTTTTTTACTTTC
>NW_007579108.1:4828-7528 GCF_000690725.1 Stegastes partitus | reverse complement strand
GCGGCTTCTGAGATTTATGTGAAAGCGCAAACAAAATTGTGTCAGCTTTATGGATGAGCTGACATTGGCTGATTTTATTGTTTGTACTGCACTAAAATGCATTGATCTAACATGTTGCTCTGTGCCATGTTGTAACTCAAGGACCGAACACATGCGGTAATGTGTGGGTGTCGTCTTGTGCGCAGCAGCGAACAATTTCTGAAGTTAGCAGGTCAGAGTGGCCTCCACAGGGCTGCCACTACAGATGGCTCATTAGACTAGTGTTTGATACAAACCCCCCTGCTCTCCACTTCGCCTCCATCTCCCATCCCTCCGTCCCGCTGTCATCCCTCTTTCATCAGTCTAACACTCTACCAGCTGCTCACATCTAACGGCCACAAAAGTTCACACACCAAGAAGAAAGAGAGAGCTGTGCGACGTATTGCTCTCACGGGTACAAGGAGTTCTCAAAAGGAGACTTTCTATAGACATCACTACATTCAAATAGGTGACGTCACAAACTGGTTGTTATGTGGAGATTAGCAGTTACTGAATAATTATATTGATTAACTTCCAAACTGATGTTGGTGTGCTACAGTGACATTAGCATATACAGAAGCCGTTTAGATTAATGAATAACAAAGATGGTGTGAAATACTGTTGATATATTTTACCAAACACTTTTCTGAATTATGCTTCATAAAGAAGAAAACTGGAATATTTTTAAATTACATTTTATACACTAGTCAATAAAATTACAGACACTAGTTAGAAAGGCTAATAGCAACATAATTAATATATAATTCTTCACTATAAAGTATGAAAACAATAGCCTACTGCTAACCCTAACATGAAATAAAACAAAGTAATACCTGCAACAAAGAACTGGAGTGAGACGTCCAATTGTGCCTGAACCCTAAATGACCTGAAAATGTACAGTCTGGAACCAAACCAGAGCCGACTATTATTTGAAAGCTGGACTACAGACTTGATTGGCACCGATTTCAAACTGATTGCTTCAGCGCGTCTTCTTAAAGGTCCAGTTCTTCTTCATACAATGAGACATGATGCAGACCTGACTGAGCAACTGGATGTAAACATATGTTGGATGCTGTCAGAAGCAAGTTATTACCCTAAAGTTACCTTTATAATTCTGTCTATGTTGCAGATTTTGATATCGTGCATGTTAAATTTCCAGCATAAAACCTTTCACCATTGTGCAAAAACATACCGTCATTTCTACAAAAACGAGGTGTTAGAAATATTGGATGTGTCCATTCAATAAAGATAATTACACTATAAAACATACTAGTACTGCAATTTATTGTAAATACACTTCCATACCTTTGACAGGTGTTGACACAGGCAGCATGTTTTCTCATGAAACTGACATAAGTTCAGTCAAAGATGAACTGATTTGGTGGTCAAAGACTGGAGCTCACTGTAACTGACAACATAAGACATACTTACACACAAATGTCTAATAAACTAAATGACAAAGTTATGATTTTATACATCCAAAAGGTCAAAGGTCAGAGTCACTGGTTCCTCATAAAGCACACTTTTGATTATAACTTGACTCATGAATGTAGTATCTCAGGAACGCGCTGAGGAAATGTCTTCAAGTTTACTGAGGTGATACAAAGGTGGACAAGATGGCAGCTAGGGTGGCATCCACGCTGTTTCNACAAACTCACACAATACAGGTAGATCTCTATACATTCCTGCAGTGACGCACCAGTACCGATGAGTTTAGCGATGATTGGTTTACCAGAGAAGAAGAGAGGAGCAACTGCTGCAACAGAGACGAAGGAGGCTACACCAACCTGTAGCAGGAAGATCTAAGAAGAAGTTTCTAATGCTCAGAAAGAAACTCAGCGTTCAGAGGAGGGATTACAGGCATCACTGTGGTGTCGACAGTGTTTGTTTAATTACTCTCACTGCCAGTAAATGGCAGCAAAAGTTCCACCCTGCGGGTTTAAGATATACTCACATCATTTCTGTGATGTCCAGGTAAGGGGACTGTGAGGGCCACTCCAAAAACTTCTGCTTGTGTTTCTTTGAAACAGTTGTTGATGCTGTTTTTGAAGAGAGTCTCTTTAATTTTCTGTTTCTTGACTGATTGCGTGACATTTGCATCTGGAATTTGCAGATATTAGCATCATGTTTCCTGCCACACAACCCCAAAGCAGAATGTTTCCTCTTACATTCTTAACAGTTTCTAATTTTGTTAATTTCTCTAAATTTTGTGACCAAATAGTTTACTTTGAAACTGGTCTTCCTTTTTTATCATCATCCACAATGCTAGTTTCCACATATGACTCCGGTTTATCCAAATGTTGGTTTGCAGATTTGAAATCTGGACTTTTTGCAGGCGGCAGAAGGAAAACCTCCGTAAGGTTTCCTGCTCATTACACTTTCATGTACACCCTGTTTGTGCATCAGCACTGCCACCAGTCCTGCATCTTGACAAATCCTAATGAGTCAATTAAGGCGAGTTAATGAAGTTCTGAGACTGTAAGTCGAAGGGTGACCAAACATTTGCACATTCCACTGTTAATTTACTTCTGTTTTTAAATTACTGAAATAAAAAAAATTAATAACACTGCATTAACATTTGAGGAGTGTATCATTTTTTAAATGTGTGTTTGCTGCAGGCACTGTGCTTCTTTTTACTTCAGAAATACTGGGCTGGCAAAACTTTTGCGTATAACTGTATAT
>NW_007579108.1:0-1332 GCF_000690725.1 Stegastes partitus | reverse complement strand
TTTCTTTGCTTTTATTCTACACCTCAGTAGAAAGTATGGAGCGACGGCCCACTACGGTCTGCCTCTGCTGAGGAACGTTGGCAGTATTTGGGTGTAAACAGATTCTGTCCATTTCATCAGATTTTACAGATACAGCTTTTCTATTATTTCATTTCACACATGAATGCAAGAAGACAATAGATTAAAAACTGGAGTTATGACACAGTAAAGCTGTAAATATTTTAGGATTTCGTGGGAACTTAACCAGAACGTTCTCGTGTTGTAAATGAGTCGAGTAAGCAGTGCATCAGACCTGAACTGACTGCGTCCTAAAACATTCACTGGTTTCAATATAGTCCAGAAGATGTTTCCACTTAGTAAAGATGTCAGATCCTCTCGTTGTTTGAGGATTACTCTGTGAGCAGTTTGGCATAAACTTTATTTTGTGTAAAATATGAGAATCACGTATGTGACCTGCTCGTTTCTGCAGCATAAACACTATCTGAAGGTTCCAGCTTCCCTGCACCTCCTGCTCGACGTGCAGAGATTCTCTTTGCTCTCTGGTTGTCATGGTTTTGAGTCGGCACATCACAGTGCAACAGTACGCACACGCAGTGGAGGCTGTACAAATACAGTAAAGGTAATGTGAACTTCAGAATTTCCCACAAAAAAAGTGTAGTTTAATAAGCCTACTGGCCCCTTTAAAACCCAGACAGTGTCTCTGTCCCCGAAAATCTCCCCATAAACAGGACCTGGTTTCAGATTTGCTCTGACAGCTGAATAAATTATTCAATTTCATAGCATTAAATATGGAAGAAAAATATTTAAACAATGACTGTCTTAATATCTTTTTTTAAAATGAAGTTTTGACACATGGGTCATTTCCAGGTTCAGGTAATACAGCAGGTCCCACCGTTAGACCTTTATCGTGTTAATTTGTGTTATATGGTGTAAAAATGTATGAAAATCTAACGTCACATATCTACCAGGAGTTAAGTTCTTCTGACCCACGTTCACAATATCACTGTAACCCCTGCAGGAAGCTGAGAGAGTTTTTCCTATACATTATTTAACTGAATATATAAAGTGATAAAAAGATTACAGTAATAATCATAATGTATAACTTCATGTGATATTTACAGTCCAGCTGTGACACTGAGCATCTGTAGCACCTTTTGAAACTGGAGTTAATGTGCTTTACATTTTAAAAAAAGTAATGTGAGTCTTTTTTTTTGACTTGACTGTTTTATTGATTGTCACCCAACTATTAACATATAGATCTCGAAGAATGTCCGTGTTTATTGTATTTCAATAAGTTCTGCAAAAACCTCTTGTGTTGCATAACTTTGTGTC
>NW_007579107.1:190604-203477 GCF_000690725.1 Stegastes partitus | reverse complement strand
GCCGCCGCGGCTCGCCACTAAACAGGAAGTGGCTCGTAACTAGGCCACACTTGCTCCGATCTGCCCCAAACTCCACATGCCGGATCACAGTCCCGCCGTGCGCGAAGGCCGACAAGCGTAGGGTGAGGACCCGTCCATCGCCGCTTGCGGCTTTAATTGTCATTAAAATGGATAATTCACAGACAGACATTCAGCAAAACTTGCAATTTTCCGCATGTGGGTTGCTGCTTGGAAGTTGTTGTTGTTGCCTACAGTAAAGGGGATTTTGAAAATGGTAAACAACAATGTTTAAGTGGATGGTTCATGTCAAAGTAACATCCATGTGAATGTCAGGACCCAAGGTTTCATAGTAGAACGTTGCATTGTTGCAATATGATAAATCTCATTCAGTTTTCGGGTCAGTGGTTTTAACGTGGGGCGAATCGGTTTACACGCCAAAAAAATTCACTGTGTAAATCTACACATGTGAAGCACATCACCCAACTGTAACAACCTTTTAAACATACATTTTCCTATTTTCGCTAAAAATGTTGGCCTTAATCATAATCAGATAATCATAATCATAATATAATAAGCAGAGCTGTAAAGTGCAGTGTGGAACTGAAGATCCAGATGCAAAATATCACGACAATAAAACTAAATGGAATCCATCCACTACAACTACACAGAATGGATAAAGCACACAACAATAATATAATTAAAGCCCTCCTTAACTCCAAAATTAGTTTTGCTTGACTTCACTGCATTGTTCTGTTTTCTGGTCAGAACAATGTCTAGTTTAAAAATTATAAGGCTGTAAAGTTTCTCTGAGTTAATTTTAAAACTCATTTTAAGATGTGCGAGCACATTTGTTGGCATCTATGTCAGGTCCAACAAGCAACACGAATATTCACACTTTTAACTTCCAACACAGATCCAATTAAAATGGACTTTACAGTGAAGAAACAGAGATCACTTTGAGCAGTCACACTTTTAAAATGAGCAATATTTATATATTCAGTGTTTCAGTGAGAGGAGATAAAGCAGATGTGTTGATGTGATGTTCTTGTCATCCTCAGTTTGCAGCTTCGAGCTTCATACACGTTCTATACCATGGAGGGGAAATTATGTAGGTGCAGCAGTAACTGGACAAGGATGACAGATCATATCAAATGTCAAAGTGTGTGTGATGTTTGGTCAAAGTGATAAAAGTGGCAAACAAAAGACTTTGAGTTTCTGCAGCTTCATATGAACAACGAACTTCCAAAAATTTAAGCTAAAGATGCTTAAAACTCAATTATTTGTCTATGAAGTCACTTCAGTTGAGGGGAAGCTTTTGCATAAGTCTGGCCAGCCAGGAGTCAAACCATAGATGCTGCTGCTGCTGTTGCCTGAACCATTTGGACTTTGAAGCAGAAAGTTCTTGAAAACACAAGACAGAACCTCTCAAAGTATAAAACTTAAATATTAGAAAGAGTTCTGAAAGTACTCTGCCTGACCCCAGAAATGCTGCAGACGGTGTTGTACACAAATAAAACTCCAATTAATAAAGCTCATAAAGCTTCTTTGATACCAGCAATAAAAAACATGAACTCCACAAAGAGTGGAAAACACTCTGGTATGGCCATGAAAGGAAAAAAATCACCTGTGACAACAAAGAAGAAATCTTTGAACATTTTCTGTTTCCAGTAACATCTGGCGTCTGCATCACTGCACTTGCATTTAATATGCAATAATTCAAAGTCAGCTTTATTAGCAGACACACTGCTGCAGACGTCCAGGAGCATTAAACCGGGATCGCTGGTCGTCCAGAGACTCCACCAACACGTCTCTGCTCGCCAGATCAGTAACTGCAAACTGGCAGATCTGCTTTGTGAGCTGTTTAGTTTAATGAAATGTTGGCCAAATGTCAGCCTTGTTTAAAGCACTTTAAAAGGATTTCTTAAACCCAGCACTCCGTGTTGTGCTCTCACAGACCGTAAAGTTACAGAAGGGATCTCAGTAGACAGTAGATGATATTTTTACGGTCAGTTTAACGAAGTGTAAGAAGAGCAAACATGCAGATTTCAAGCCAGCAGCAGTGTGGCCTCCACAGATCAATCATGTGTTTCCATTAAATGGGTTGAGTCTATAATTTTATGAAAGGCATATTATGGCATAAGTGGGAGCACAATGTCAAGTTTAGAGAACTGCTGTAACCTGATGTGAGTTGCATAACTGTCTCACAGCCATTAAATCCACCATGACGTTGACGTTTGTTATTTTGAGTGGAATACATTCAACAAACACTGGACGGGCTTTAAGGAAATCTTATGCAGACGTTCAGGTTTAACACTGGGACACAGTGAACACAAGCTTCAGGAGTAAACAAGTAGAAGGACTTGACTTTACTGAGATATTAGTAACGATCTTTCAGCATTAGACAATCATACACTGTAGAAATTTAACAAAATGTTGAATTTTTAACTGTAATTTACTGTCCTTTTACAGATGTTCCCTGTTTTGTTAAATTACAGATGATATCTAGTAAAATCACAGAAGGAAAGTATTAATTTACACATTGATTGTAAAATGAATGAGTGGTCTTGTAAATTACTATGATTGGTAGCATAAACACAAGCTCAAATATTCTGATTTTCCAACTTGTATCTCCATATTATTTGAACAGAATTTTAGAGGATTTTTTGAGGGTTATGTATTTAATTACTCGAGTTATGAGCACAGACTTCCTACATTTAAATACATTAAAAAAATGAGATTGCTCCAGTTTCCAATAGGAAAGAGAGGGGATTTGAAGTCTAACCTTAAGGTGAAAAAAAAAAAGTTATCAAGCCAATTTATTTAGGTTATCTCAACTTGTATTGAGTTTTAAATCACAGAAATGTAAGTTTAAATTACACACAATATGAAGTTGAACTAATAATATCATGCCATCACAACCCATGAAATTATTGTTAGCAACTTAAAGGCTTGTTCTAAATCAGTACATTAGAATATGTATCTTGAAGTAATGCATTTAATTAGGTGGTGCTTGTTAAAGTCCAGTGTTTTGTCAACCCATTTATCCACCCACACCTCCTCCCTGTGTGGACTATGTACATACAAAGCTGTTACTGACCAGCCTCTGTTGTGTCTTAAAGAACTCATTGTACCAAAGTATCCCAACAGAACACTTCATTCTCAGAAGGTAGGTTTAACTTGTAGCTCTTTTCAAATGTAAAACCTTTAGTTATCTGGTAATAAGCAGCAACATTCACATTTTCACTGACATATAAAGAAATTCTGACTTTGGTTGTACAAAATATGACACTTATAGACAATAATGCATGCTGAAGCTGAGTGCTCTCATTGAAGAGATAACTTAAGTTGGATTGACATTGTCTCAGGTAGACGATGGAAAAGTGGTTTTTCTGGAGGTTTGTGAAGATGGAGTTATCTGTTTTTGCAAATGAACTCTTCAATTGCAGAAATGATGTTAAAACCCCAAAGCATTCTCACAGAGGTTTGCTTTTTCTTACTGTTTTATGTTTTCTTCTTTCGCTTAGTGCAGAAAGTTGTTGATGTCATTTTCCTCGGTTCTCCCTGCAGAGCAGCAGCTGCAGGACCTCAGCAGGTAAACTGAGCACGTGCAGCTTTCAGCCTCCACATGTTCTCACACAGACGTAGTTTGTATGAAGCAGGAAGGGAAATCCCCTGTGATGGATTCCTAACTGCGGCGCTTATGAGAGCATGGAAAACTCTGACCGCGCTCCCGTCTCTTTTTCCTTTCTTCTCTTTTATGTTCATTTTCACACATTTTCACTTCACCTTATTTCAACTCTTTTCCCACCTCTTTTACATAACGCTCTTTTTGTTGGCGCTCACCGTTATCGCTCCTCCTCCTTCTTCTCCTCGGCACCAAATTTCCAGGATGTGTGCTCCAGTTTTCCAGGCGTCTGTTGGACTGGACAGCTGAGTTACAGTCCAACACCACTGGACTTGCCTCACTTAATATCACGAACTGTGACAATCCACGTGTTGTAGTTTGAGGTTTGCACGCTCAGTTGCTTTCAGGTGTCAACTGCAGGACACGACCAAAGAGTCAATGCACGAAACACTGTTAGTGTCACATGAATGTGCACATTTATCGGCTGTCATGATGCTCATCTACTGTTCTACCACATCCTAAAGGTGTTCTCCTGGAGTCGCATATGAGGAAGTCAATAAAGTCTACTGAGCTCACTGTCATGTCATGAAACCAGTTTAACTTTTGCTTTTTGACTAGTGCATCATCCTGCTGGAGGCAGCCATTAGAAGATGGTGATCTGACTGTGAAGTGATGCACATGGTCAGCAAACACACTGAGACTGTTGGTGTGCCGAGAAAACAATCCTCACACTGTTGTGCCACCAGCAGCAGCCTGGTCTGTTGAAAATAAGGCAGTTCTGTTCATGGGTTCATGGATTCATGTAAAGAAAATCCCAGGAGGTCTGAGACCAACAATCACAGATCACATTTTCTCTCCCTTCTGATATTAGATGTGAGAATCACCTTTAGTTTCTTCTTCAGCTTCTTGGGTGATTGCATGATTAAGCAGGTGTACATGTGTTTCAAAGACAGCCCTCAGTGAGTGTTTTTAAAGCTGCTCTTTGGTCGCTGAAACTCTTTAAAACTCATCTCTCTATATCAGAGTTAGCTTTTCTCCATGCCTTAACGTGGCTCAGATGCACCTCTGCAGCGTTGCATCCTCCAGAATTGCAGTTCTATACATGAAGCCCCATCCTCCTTACATGCATCTGTTTCAACCTGCTGCAGCTCCAGCACACCAGCTCACGTAGGACTCTGTTTAGACATTGAGAAGCTTTTTTTTACCCTTAAAGTCTGAATCATGTTTGTGTGACTGTTATCAGTAAGCTGCAGTTTCACAGCAGAAATCCTCAGCCACGGTGTTTACAACTTTTTCACTTGTGAAATAAAGCACGTTGCATCCACACGTGGTAACAAGATTTTAAAATAAATAAATAATTTCATAGGAGGGGTCTTTATGTGTCTAAAACTGGACAGAAGTCAATGCAGCTGAAATCTAGATTAGAGAAAACGTGGCATGTAAAACCATGAAACTGTTTTAAAATTGCACTGCGCTGTACGATACGCTGAAGTTAAAATAAAAGTTTGGCTCGTGAGCAAGAAGAACCACAATCAGCTGCAGGAGGTGCAGATGTTTCCATTGGGCATCATCTGCCATCTTGTGGTTGCCGGACATCAGTACAAAATAAGACTTAGCAGCAGAAGTTTTCTATCTGTGCTGTTTGAATAACACAATTAGAAATGAAACACACCACGGTGGCCCACATCAGGTCTGGAATCCTTGCTGGGTTCATACGAAGGAGTCAAAGCTGGATGGATCGAATCCAAGTTCAGCTAACAGAAGCTGCTCCACAACACATTTGATCAACATTATAACATCTCAGTCACAGGATTAGTCCCATAATAATGACCTGCATTATAATAGGACTATAAATCAAACTATGTTTGTAGGCTTTCGAGGAAACTGCACCATCTGAAGACCAATAAAAAATAAAAAATAAAAATAAACCAATGGACAAATGGTCTTGTTTAAACTAAAGTTCAAAATTTACCAGACTGTCTGCATTGGTTCTATTAGGGATTTGCATTAACACAAAAGCACTAACTCTCCTTAAAATGTATTTTTTAGTTTCCTCAACAGATTTCTGACAGACAACATTTGCATCTCAATAAGCATTAAACTTTGCTGCCTTATTATTGACCCATGTTTAATTTTAGCATCATTGAAAGGAACTAACAACATGGATCCAATGTTTTGTTTTGTTTTTTGACCTAAAAAACTAAATTCGTTGTCTTTTCTCAGTGGTGTCTGCAGGTAAGATATCCAGGCCAATTACCTTTAGCAATAAAGTACACTGTAAAAATAAATTCTGTGCAAAAACAAAAAAGTGAAAATCTGGCAATAAGAGTGGAAATAACACCAAACATCTGTTGCTTACAGATTAAAATACAGCAAAACTGTGTAAGTTTACAGTGACACGATGTAAAAGAATGAAACACCATTTTTAAAAGGAGAGAACATGCTGTTAATAAATATGGCTCTCTAAAATGTAATACTGAAATCTGTTAAATAACAGTAAGCTGTTTAAAAAAAATAAGTATTTTCTGTTGTGTAGAGCAGCCTGTGTTCCACCTGAGAGGCAAAACTGAAGTGATGTGTCTTTACAGATTTTGTCTTTTTGTTCAGCTCCAGAGCAACACGCATAATGTTAACTCACTGGAATGAATATGTTATTACTATATATGATTTTTTCCCTGTTCCTTCTGCATTTGACTTCCTATTTAAAAGTCTTGTCTGTTCATCCACCAAAGCAATACATGGATACAACGATCACAGTGAACTTGAGGATAAATGAGGGAAAAAAAAGCCACATATTCATGGAATTAGTGAGGAAACTCTCTTTAGCATCGATCATCCTGACTGACATGTTCCACCGAGTTTATCTGGGCTGCAGTTAAAGAAAGCATTATGTCATCTGAGTTATGACTGAGCAGTGTGTTTTCAGCTTCTGCCTGACACAAAGTCCAGACAGACTCCAGAGCAAATAAATTACCTGAACCTCTTCACAGTCTGATCTTTGTGTTGGTTCCATCAGTCTGGATCTAAACCAAACTTCAGCAGCAGGTGGAAGGAACTACGCGTTTCTGTTGGATGTGATTTTAAAGACAGGAGGGAGGAACAAATTACAAGTGATCGATCTTGAAGAGAGACAAGAATGTGAGCTGACAGTTGATTTTGGATTTCGGCGGCTGTTACATCATCCAGAAGAGATTTTTATGGGACCTTTGTGCTGATATGCAACATAGACGCAGTCAGTCAAACAGAAATACGGCTCAAATAATTCAGAGATTCAGTGAAACTTGACAGGATATTTGATATTTACAGATATGCTTTTTATTTACAGTGAGATGTGTATTACAGAACATTTATACACTGATCAGCCACAACATTAAACTTGTGGTCTCTGACACCGAGACGTTGGCAGTGGATCATTTGGGTCCCGTGGATCAGATTTGTTGCAGTTCATCCCACAGATGCTCAATCAGATCAGGGTCTGGGGAGTTTTTAGGCGAGTTTGAAGCTGTTCCTGAGCAGTTATTGTGGTGTGGTGGGGCGCTTTGTCCTGCTGGGGGAGGCTGCTGCTGTCAAACAGCATCAGTCACAATGTTTACGTGGGTGGTACGAGTCAAAGTAACATCAACATGAATGCCAAGACCTTGTGTTGTAACAAGATGATTAGTGGTTTTAATGTTGTGGCTGATTGTGTTACACGTTAAGAAGAGGTTGAATTTAAAGCCATTATTTCAGAATTGGATCACTTGATTGCAGCTCATAACAATAAAAAATTCAGTGCCTTACATGTTTTGACTGTGTGTTTGTAAGCTTTGTGTTACCACTTCTGCAGCCTGCATGGACTGTCATCATGTATTTGTGTGTGTGTGTGAATGTTTGTGTTATTTCTGTATGTTCAGTTGTCGGATCTCGTCGACTCTGTTTCGATGCAGCTGGAAGGCAGGAGTCACCCAGCGGCCGCACGAACACTGATCTCCACACCAGCTGAACGAGCCGAGCTTAGAGCTGCACTTAGGACACAGCAGCTACACAAACACAAATACACACACAATGTGCAAATTAGCAAATGCTCATATGTGTGTGGAGTCTAGCTCAAAAGTCTAATTTAAGCCAGCTTGGTCAAAGGGAAACTCATAGACAATCACTGTAGTAATGCCGGTGCATTTGAAGAAAAGCGTCACTCAAAGTATATAAATAAACTTTAACAGTCTTCTAAAGCAGGGCTGATACATTACAATTAATTCAAAAATCTTGAATTTGTCTTTGTGCGTGATGTGAAAAATGTCTCAAATGGTGACATGTTTCCCCTGCTGTCTCTCAAACAACACAGGCAGTTTCTCTGAGATCATCACTGTAACATATAGTCTTGCTGTCTCCTCTCAGATGTCAGTCAAACACTTTAAATGACTCAGTTTTTTCAAGTCAGACTTTGAACCGATCAGTGCACTGTGGAAAGCTTTTAAAGTGTTACCTGTCCATCCATCACTCCGAGTAAGGCTTGTTCCATCCACTGCACCGGCTCAATGAAGTATGACGTACACTGGACGTCTCCTGAACAACAACACATTCCACATCAGTACAAACAGGAAGCAACACATTCAGTGTGTGTGATTATTACAGCAGGTTGTCTTCACTGAACACATTAAAACTCTCAGGAAAATTTTCAATTAAAAAAAAAAAAAGAAGAAGAAAAGAAACAGCAATTATTAAAAAGATATGGACTCAATGCTTTAGTTTTTACTATGTTAAGGCACAGAGCTTTTCAAAATATAAAAATCCTTTGAAGAAACAGTAGAACACCTGTGCGTTGATGCACCTCATGTGTAGCTGTTTTTGTGTGCGGCTGTTAATAAACCTTTAATTATTGATGGGGAATTTGTTAGTCCTGGAAATACTGACACCTTCTTAGAATTGACTTTGTGATTTTGCTATATTATACTTATTTTTTAAACTTATTGATCAGAAAGCAAAGTGTGACCTTTCTCTCCTCTATGGCTGCAAAGTACTTGGAGATGTGTACTTGAAGGGCACAGGTCATGTATCTGAAACTATTTGGATGTCCTAATCAAGGATTTGTTTTTTTTGTTTTGTTTTTTTTTGCTACCAATCCAAACATTTATTATCTGCCAATATCATTTTTTCTAGATAATACACATTTCAAGTATTGTATATTAGCTTTGGAGCCTCTTACTGTTTAATACTACAACGACCAGAGGAGGGAGGCAGTTCCATGTTGGCAAGCAGAGAGCAATGTGAGGGTTTAGCTTGTAAAGTCTTTTGTGACACTCAATGACATCCATCCAGTGCACACACATTAATCTAAGCCAGGATCAATGAGGAAATTGTTCCTCTATTCCAGCAGCATGTATAAAAGGTGTTTTAAAGGGGAATGTCATGTGTCTGAGACTTTGCCAGCAATACCAGTAAGTTACCAGTAGAGAGGTATGCTGTGTTTATATTATCAATTAATCTTTATTGACTGAGAATAAGGAGCATATTAAGTCAATTATTCAAATTTACATGACATTGTTGACAGCGGATGTAAACAGAGGATCAGGCTTGGGTTCTTGAAAATTGCCTTGACTGGTCTCAGTGACTATGTGAAGTGCCTTGAGATGACATATGTTGTGAATTAGTGCCATATAAAACTGAACTGAATGGACCTGAATTATACTGAATTGATTCAAATCCTTCGATCAGGACATCCCTACAATCTATTATCTGAAAATGATCTGTACAGTGATTTGTAAAGCCAGCATTGGCATTATGGTCTTACCAGTGAGGTTACTGGACTTCTTGTGACTGAAGGCTGAAGCTCCTTCTCCTACCGGATGACTGAGAATACTGGAGTCACGGAACAGAGTTCGTCTGCAGAGGAGAAAGTTGAGGTTAATGCTTCAACCAATTTTCCTGTTTGACAAAGTATTGATGGAGCAACTTCGGAAATTGGATCTAAAACTGGAAAACTCAATTACATGCATCCTGACTGTACCAATACGGCATCATCTATAAAACGTGGATTTTACTCTGAAACATCAAACATTCACGGTGCTGGTATCTATCAAATCAAGCTCTGGTGATGGGCTAAATGTCAACAGGCTCCCATAAGAGCAGAAGGTCTTCAAGATTCAAAGGGCTTTATTGTCATTTCAGCCACATACAGCTGTACAGCACACAGTGAAATGAGAGAATCCAGAGCAAAGTGGTAGTGCAAAGAATGCAGTGCAAAAAGATAAGATAAAATAAGACAAAAAAAAATAAAATAAAATAAAAACAGAAATAGAAATATTGAAACAGTAGTGCAATATAAAAACAGGTAGTGCAAACATGTACAATTTAAACACGGCAAACAAAACAATACAACACAACACAGACAATAACAACACAATGGAGGTAGTGTGTGTGTCTGTGTGTGTTTTTGTTTGTGTGTTAGTCCAGTCCTTGAATGTTTAACAGTCTTATGACTTGAGAGATGAAGCTGTTGCACAGTCGGGCCGTGTGGACCCGCATGCTTCTGTAAAGAGTTTGTGTGAAGGGTGTGTGGGTCCTTCACAATGCTGGTGGCTTTTCGGGTGCAGCGTGTGGTGTAGATGTCCTTGATGGAGGGGAGAGACACTCCGATGATTTTTTCTGCTCTTCTCACCACCCTCTGGAGGATCTTGTGGTCTGAGACAGCGCAGTTTCCAAACCAGGTAGTGATGCAGCTGCTCAGGATGCTCTCAGTAGTTCCTCTGTAGAATATTGTCAGTATGGGGGGTGGGGGGTGAGAGGTGGGCTTTTCTCAGCCTCAGCAAGAAGTAGAGGGGCTGTCTGGGTTTTCTTTGCTATGAAGCTGGTGTTGAGGGACCAAGTGAGGGACTCCGCCAGGTGGACACCAAGGAATTTGATGCTCTGCACGATCTCCACAGCGGAGCCATCGATGGTCAGAGGAGCATGCTCCCTTTGTCCACTCCTGAAGTCCACAACCATCTCTTTAGTCTGGTCCACATTCAGAGACAGGTTGTTGACTCGGCACCAGTCCGTTAGCTGCTGCACCTCCTCTCTGTAGGCTGACTCGTCGTTCCTGCTGATGAGACCCACTACGGTCATGTCGTCAGCGAACTTTATGATGTGGTTTGAACTGTGCATCGCTGCACAGTCGTGAGTCAGCAGAGTGAACAGCATTGGACTGAGCACACAGCCCTGGGGGGCCCCCGTGCTCAGTGTGGTGGTGTTGGAAGTGCTGCTCCCGATCCGGACTGACTGGGGTCTATCAGTCAGGAAGTCCAGGATCCAATTGCAGAGGGAGGTGTTCAGGCCCAGCAGGCTCAGCTTTCTAATCAGGTGCTGGGGGATGATTGTGTTGAACGCTGAGCTGAAGTCTATGAACAGCATTCTGACGTGGGCGTCTTTGTTGTCCAGGTGGGTGAGGGCCAGGTGGAGGGCGGTGGAGATGGCGTCGTCTGTGGAGCGGTTGGGACGATATGCGAACTGCAAGGGGTCTAGTGAGGGGGGCAGCAGGGTCTTAATGTGCCTCAAGACGAGCCTCTCGAAGCACTTCATTGTGATGGGTGTGAGTGCAACGGGGCGATAGTCATTGAGGCAGGATACTGACGACTTCTTTGGCACGGGGATGATGGTGGTGGCTTTGAAGCACGTTGGAACAATGGAGGTGCTCAGGGAGATGTTGAAGATGTCTGTGAGAACATCCACCAGCTGATCTGCACACTCTCTGAGCACTTTGCCAGGAATGTTGTCTGGTCCAGCAGCTTTCCGTGGGTTGACTCTGCGAAGCGTCTTCTTCACGTCGGCCGTGGTGAGACACAGGGCCTGGTCGTCGGGGGTAGCGGTGGTCTTTCTTGCTGTCTCATCGTTCTGTGCTTCAAAGCGAGCGTAGAAGTCGTTCAGCGCATCCAGCAGGGAGGCGTCGTTGGGGGATGTTGTCCTGTAGTTGGTGAAGGTCTGGATGCCCTGCCACATGTGCCGAGTGTCCCCACTGTCCCTGTAGTGTCTGTGGATTTTCTGGCCGTGTGCACGCTTGGCTTCTCTGATGGCTCGGGACAGTTTGGCTCTTGCCGTTTTGAGAGCCTCGCTGTCACCTGCTCTGAAAGCAGAGCCTCTGTTTTTCAGCAGGGACCGCACCTCTGCTGTCATCCAGGGCTTCTGATTGGGCCAAACGGTGATGGTCTTGGAGACAGTGACGTCATCAACGCACTTCCTGATGTAGCAGGTGACTGACGTGGCGTACTCCTCCAGGTTGACCGAGTCGCTGTTGGTTGCAGCCTCCCTAAACATTTGCCAGTCAGTGCGCTCAAAACAGTCTTGAAGAGCAGAGATGGCTCCCGGGGGCCAGATTTTCACCTCCTTTAGAACCGGTTTGTAGCGCCTGACGATTGGCCTGTATGCCGGAAGCAGCATGACAGACATGTGGTCTGAGCATCCAAGCTGGGGGCGGGGCTTAGCCTTGTAAGCGCCGGGGATGCTCGTGTAGACCTGGTCCAGCACATCCTCACCCCTGGTTGCAAAGTTCACATACTGATGGAATTCAGGGAGAACTGTTCTGAGATGGTTGAACTCTCCAGCGACAACAACCACTCCATCAGGGTGGAGGCTCTGCAGCTCACTGACGGTCTCATGCAGCTCACAGAGCGCGTCTTCTCCATCTGCGCTCGGTGGGACATAAACTCCAACTATAAACACGACGGTGAACTCGCGTGGTAAATAGAAAGGTCTGCATCTAACAGTCACACACTCCAGGAAAGGAGAGCAGAAGCTGGAAACGAGCACAGAGTTCTTGCACCATTCCGTGTTGATGTAGACGCACAGCCCACCTCCGCGGCTCTTACCGGACAGAGCTGGACTCCTGTCGGCACGGAAAGCGGCTCGTCCCGGTAGTTGGATGGCGGCGTCCGGAACTCTGTCGCTGAGCCATGTGTCCGTAAAAACAAAAACACAGCAGTCTCTAAACTCCCTCCGTGTCGCCTGCTGCAGTCTGATGTGGTCCAGTTTAGTGTCCAGTGAGCGGACGTTTGACAGCAGGAGGGACGGGAGAGCCGGCCGGTGTGGGTTGGCTTTCAGCCGAGCACGGACCCCCGCTCTCTTGCCCCGCTTTCGCTTCCTTGCGCGCCGCTTTGGTCCTTCTTTCCCCCGGCCATACGCGTCTGTTGATGTCGCTTGCTGGAGGTCTGACAGCAGTCCAAGGTTCCTAAGCGTGTCCAGTAGTCCCTGTTCCAGGCTGGTTCCTTGGTAGAATCTGTATGTTAGGAGCGTCTCTC
>NW_007579107.1:186340-189732 GCF_000690725.1 Stegastes partitus | reverse complement strand
CTAAAAAAATATTCTGTAGTGCCTCGCATTAAGTTTTGTTTTCCTTTCTTTTTTGTACCTTTGTGTTTCACTCTGTCCTTTCTTGCATTAAGTTTTGTGTTTCCTCCCATTGTTTTCCTTGTATTTATAAGACACTGAAGGTCAAGATGCTTCTATTCCCACCACCATTCCTGTGAATCCACTGACAAGTATTCTCTTACTTTATTCATTACTTTGTATTATTATTATTGTTATTATTATTATTCGTAGTAGTAGTAGTAGTCGTAGTAATAGTACTAGTAGTAGTAGTTGTATCTGTCCTCCATCCATGAAGAGACTTGACATTACTGAATTCTGATCTCTGAGAGAGAAGATGCACACAAACAACACACTGACACACACACACACACACACTTACTGCACATCCTGTTTGAAGCTCTTCAGTCTGTGATAAGCGTCAGTGAAGCCCAGCTGGTGTTTCTTCATTAGATAAGCAGTCACAATGGCAGCACTGCGACTCCGACCAGCCTGACTGACGCACAAACACATCACATTTTTTGTTTCTCATTTCATCACGCACGCAGACAGTTAGAGAAGCTGAACGAGAATGTCTGCAGACACTTCACTGTCAAATAACCATACAGCTGATTGATCCAGACAAATATTTAGAAGCTGACAGCCTAAATTTAAGAGTTACAAAAATCAGTTTCTACATTAATTAGAGAAACATTATTGGAACATGAGCAGTAAAGAAGGAACAGTGACGTCTGACTCTTACCAGTGAACCAGAGCCGCCCGGCCTCCATCCACGGCCTCCTGAATGAACAGGAAGCAGTCGTCCATGTGACTCAGCAGGTCAGAAGTCACGTCATCTAAAACGTTGATCCATTTTCTGCAGAAGCCTCCGTCTGCAGGCAGCAGCGGTCCAGGATCTGCAGAGTCCACCGACAGGATGTGAGAGACGCCTGCATTAGTTAACGCCTGGCTGTCGTTGAGGTCGGCTGCTGTGCCGATGAAGAGACCAGGATCCACCAGGAGCATCACTGCAGACACACATGTTTCAAATCAGACAGAATTCAGGACATACGTTGCTGAATTGTCTTGGATTTTGTTCAGAGTTTACTTATTTCTTAATTGTGACCCAAAACTAAACTCTGTAAAACATTTTGGCTGAATTTGGAGAATTTCATGTTTTTCAAACCTGGATTTTTTGTAATTTCACCCCTAAATACCCTGCTGATGTTAGAAGCCTCCAAAGTTGGTGAATTGTCGACCAAAGACTGTATTTTTAGTCAAAACTATTGATATATTCATATTTATATATAATGTCTGTTGCCACCAACACAATCGTCATTTTTAAGGGCCACTAATTCAAAATGTGGGCTCTGCTGGAAAATATTTTGTCTGTTTTCTCACCACATGACACGGCTGTGGGAGTTACATTTCTGGAGATATTGAACCCTTAAAATTAGGGATAGACCAATTATCAGCCTGACCGATTATTACATTTAGATTAACAAATGCAATGCAAAAATCATAGAAAGAAGTAAAAACACACAGACGTGTATCAGTGATTCATGTTTAATAAGAACAGTTTATTGTGCACCAGAGAGAAGTGACAGGAGCTGGTGTCTCCCTGTGAAGGAAAAATTACTTTCCTGGTTTGGAGTTAAACTTTTTCGAGAAGATATTGAACCCTGATTGACCTCCTGAGGTAAATGTAGTGCTTGCAGCAGATGTGCGCTCTGTGACTTCCATAGATTCTTAACCTCACGTAAACCTCATTGTAAGAGGACAGGCAGGGCAGCCTGCACCTCTCAAGGCCAGATGATACCCAGGCACCGATTTATCTTTGTTTTCCTTTCTCCCATAACTCTGGATGTGACTCCCACTGAAGGAGGATGTGAGACTAAAGGTATGAGAGGGATCTTTAGAATTCTCCTGATATCAGTAAACCTTATTTCAGCCTAAGTCATCTGAGTGTCCGGTGTGTCTCTCTGTGTCGGGCTCCTCATCCTACATCAACCTCTTCCTGAATTTTCACAACACTCTCGAACCACCGGTGCTCATGCATATAAATGGAATCATAATCAAGGAGGGAAGAAAAATTACTACTAAAAAAAAGAATAAAAATCCCAGTCCAGCCACTCAAGATAGGTTGAAAAAGTAAAACACCTTTCTTTCAGTGGACTAGAGACATTTCCACTTGTTGACTTGTGCCATCTTCAGGGTGTCGCACACAGAGTTTACTTCTTTATTATTTGGGATCCAAAACTAAATACTGTATGTTCAGATCTGGGATATTCTGTTCTTTTCCTCCTGAAAAAATGTTTTAACTGGGCAACCATTTGAAGGGTTTAATATATAACTCCCACAAACAATAAATTAGGTGAGGACAGACAAATGCTTAAATGCCTCCAAAACAGGTCAAATGTTTAATAATTGACCCTTGAAAGTTGAAAAAGTGCAACATTTTTAATCAAGGGTGTTGTTGGGATCCCTAAAAGTTTCTCTGTGAGTGTGTATGTATTTATATATGGTTGTACCCTTATTTCCTACTAAAATACAGTCTTTAGTAGACATTTCACCAACGTATGAGGCCTCGAACACCATTTTTGAGTGTAATTGTTGTACTGAGCTTACTTTTGGGTCCCAAATATAAAAAAAAGTGTGACACACCAAAGAAGGTGCAAGCTGACATGTATTGTTGTGTTTTTTTAGTGTCACTAGCCCACTGAAGTAAATACTTTTCAAACATACCTTGAGTGCCTGGACAAGTTTTTAGTGTCTGTTGTTTTTTTGTGTGTGTGGTTGTAATACTTTATTTTTCATTTGCTTGCACCAGTGGTTTAAGAAACACAAGTTTATTTTAACTTTCTCTTGCACATCATAAATTCTATTGTTTTTATATAAATAAATAAATAAATAAATAAATAAATAAATAAATAAATAAATAATTGGGACATTCGTTTATTAGATATTGATTTGTGGGAATAAAAATGCATAAAATATTTCTATTCTTTTCTTTTAAGACTACATTTAACAAAGCCGTTGCATTCCTGTAAATTATCTCATAGGTTTAATCCATTTAAAATGTAATTCTGTTTTCTTTTAAAATACATGTCATTTTACAAATATAATTGCAAACTAAATGACTGAAGAGCGAAGACTGATCGCAGCTTCTTTCCGTGTTTCTGAAGTTGAGCGGCCACATTAACAGTGTCTCCACGTTAACAGTCCGACAGACTCACCTGTCAGTCTCTCGGTTGGTTCCGCCCTTTGGGTGAATCTCTGCTGTTTAAAAACGCCTTTGTGCCGTAATGTTCTGATAAACAGCAGCTGAGTTTAAGTAAACAGACTTAAACAGAAAAATAAACGTGTAGCGGTGTTTGGTTCCTCTTTTAAACTATCCG
>NW_007579107.1:181176-185638 GCF_000690725.1 Stegastes partitus | reverse complement strand
ACCTAAAATAATAATGACAAACTGCAGTTAATCTTCAGTATCGGTGGCATACATTTTCTCTATGAAGGTTAAATAAGGTTACCATATAGCATTAAATATCTAAACAGCCTCTCGTAGAGTAATGAATTTTCTCCAGTGTCAAAAGATGTAAAAGATATTTTACTCATAGCTAAAAGGTTGCAAAGAACTTCTACTTATTTTTATACAGGATAAGTCATGTCGTCAAAAATCCTGCAAAAGCATCATATTTTCTGCCAGTTGATTAAGATGTACAAGCATACGAGCACAATAATTCACAATCTTGTTGTTATCTGTTAATACTTCTGTCACATTATACATTGAATCAGTTTTCCACTAATTTGGTACACAGGACCCTGATGAGCAGAATATAACAATTCAAACAATAAGTCCACTACAGCGGACAGTTTTCACTCCTAGAAAAAAAAGTGACAAAAGCCATAAGGATGTGTTAGAATAATTCTATGTTATGATCCAATGATCTTTATGAAAAGTCCGTAAGTTAATGGTGTAAATTTCTATTACCTCTATTGAACCTTGTGAGTGTGAGATAAGGACAAGCTGTCCTTAGCGGGTAGTCAAAACACCATGAGAACTGTGCCTAGCTGTGGGAGGTTGTTTTCTGTTTTTTGTTCACTGTCTGTGTGTAAGAACCGATGCTTCATGCTTTTAGTCAGTCACTTGTTCAGAATCTGTACTGTGCATGTTGGCTCCTTGTTGCAAGTAAAACTTTGCTTTGACTTGAGAGACGACTCTGTGTGCTGATTTGGAGCAGTTAGGACTCCACTGAAGAATTTTCCTAACATTTCTGGTCCTTCGAGCCGGATCCCAATATCCCTCCTCTGGACAGGTTTGGGGCTAAAACCGTGCGTAGGGGAGTCTCCACGAATGCAGAGCACGAAATGTGCCCGATCCACATGTGTCGCAAAATGAACTAAAACCAGAAAATACTATCTTTGGCATTATTGACTTGTGTAATGCATTTTTCTCCATTGGATCTTTTGTCCAAGTTGGATTTATTGTCTACCACTAGCTTTACAGAGTATGAGATTACACCTACAACAGGAGGGTTAAGCCCATTTGAACTAATATTTGGAAGACCATAAGATATCCAACGAGGCCGGAGGTGAAACCAGGTGACTGGATCTTCCTAAAAGTCATTAAAAGGAAGTCCTGGTTATCTCCAAGGTGGGAGGGACCTTATCAAGTACTTCTAACCACCCCCACTGCTGTCAAACTCGCTGAAAGAACATCCTGGGTTCATCTGTCCCACTGCAAAAGGGCACAAGTCAGTCTCACAGATTCACAGAGAGAAGTCTGGGTTACAAAGGGAGCTGAAAACAATAGGTGCAGTTGTCTCAAACCCAGTGAAGAACTGATAACTCGTGAATCTGTTCTTAGGAGACAGACTTCTACCTTTTACAGGAAGGGAAGATGCCACCACCGACTGATGATGAGAGGCAGCGAGACCACAGGGAGGCTGCAATGCCAACAGTGTGAGTTGTTTACATGTGCATTCCTAATCGTTGTCCTAATCGAAGCATTACTGCTATGGTTACTGATAATCCACAATAAAGAAGGACTTGACCAATCATGTAGACATGAGATAGACCATGTGAGTGAACAGGACAATTTGTGGTACCAGATAGCGGTCCAATTATCCAGACAACACACCAATTAGAGTTGTTATGTGTGTCCTAAATTACTCTCAATGGCACATACAACATGACAATGCATTTGTGCTGACAGTCTGACTGCCCTTAACCTGAAGGACACGGATGTGACAGTTCATGCACCATATGAGGGCGGGTATGGCTGCCCTACCAATATGGTCTGGGTATGGGGTTTACACAGTTACCTCCACCTACCTAAAGGTTGGTGTGGGCGCTGGTACCTTGCCTATAATCCACATGTTCGGTCAGCATGAACCAAACATGACAGAGTCTCCGCCAACACCAGACTCGGTTCTGGATTTTTCCCATGGTTTGGTGCCGCAAACACATAAAACACAAAAGCAACAAATTGGCAGTTGACTTAGAAGACCTGCTAGAACAAATGAAAAGGAGAGAGTCTGTTTGAGATCTGTGGAGTTGGCTTAAATCTGAACCATGGTTCCATGTTGTAATGAAATTTACTATACCAGTGAGAGTTGTTCTGATCCTCTGTTGTCTGTTTACCACATGTGTCTTACCGTGTCTCAGAGCCATGATGTCTAGAGCTATTCACTCTATAGTAGCACAGTATGTCTGGTCCAGGAGGACACTGACCCTCCTGTCGACTGATCTGATGAAGAAGACCAAGTGTAAATAGAATGTGAAGTGAACCTTTCATGATCTCTCTTAAGAAAATCTAACGAAGTGTAAGTGAGTGATGTTATCAAGGGATGTACACACATTCAGGAATGGTTTTTATCTTTAATAATGATCATATATAACCACAAGTTCACCACAAATATAATTTTTGTGTTTCTCCTCTTTGACACGTTCTAATCATTAATCTCTCTCTTGTTTTTTCATGTTGCCTCCTGAGATCCTAACACGCTCCACATGAGAAACTTTTCTCAAAGTATTTCCTACACTGCAGTTAATCAGAGAATATTTCATACCTATATGTTCCTGTAGAATTAAAGGTTTTAACAGATGTTCCATAAGTGACCAACAGGTTTCCACAAGCATCCACCATTTATGATTTATGATGTAATTTCTCAGAGTAGCAAATCTTAATAAAGGCAATGATCATACAGAGAAGGTCAGCCCCTGTTGGTTTGAAGTAATTGTTGTGAGTAACGGAGTTTTAGCTTTTTGTCCTCTCTACTGGACGTCATGCATGACTCATGCCTCAGTAACTATTTTATTTAGAGGTGTTGCCATGACACAAACCATGTTTCAAAAAATTATTTGAGCTGTTTCACTTTATTGAGATACTGTGTTTGCACTTGTGGGAACTTTTCATGTTGTCCATCTTTAAATACAGTGTATGCTTGTAATAAACTGCTTTTTAAAAAATGACCTACGGTGTCCCTTTTAATGATTTTAAGCCTCTGTTAGTTGCAATTCAGCTTAAAGATTAGCTTTGTAATTAGACTATGTTGTTGTTTTATCTGTATTGAAAGCCCCACATACATATTAAATAAGATCAAATAAAATAAATTACTAAAATAGACAATTAATTCACACATCAAAAACCTCTAACTTAAAAGTAAATAAATAAAATTGAAATTGAAAAACTGGTATATACAGTACATTGACAAATTTATCTATTTTGTTATTATTATAAAAATATCAAATACAAGTAAAAAATTAAAGCTCAAAAATGTAGCTTAATGAAAGTGACTGTATTTTAATGCTATCAAATGTTATTTTTCGTTATTTTAAAGTACTTTTTTGTCTCTCCAGTTGCTGGAATATTATCCTTTTTATACTATTTGTTTTCAGAGTGTACAGTGGCTGTGATTTTATGGCAGAAAGCAGTTTACGCTGATACACACAGACTGAGACGCAGCACACTGACTGCATGAACCAGAACGTTAAAAATCAAAATAGTGAACAAAAAGATGTGATTGTAATACAACAGAAGTTGGATAAACACTATTTCTTAAGCAGAGAGCGTCTGTTTGTCATCTGTTACGAAGCAGCTTGTTGATGCTCTTTCGTGCCTTGTGGTAGAAAATAATTCATCGTCACTGAGTCAACAGACCAACAACATCATTAACACTCCCACTCTGTTCACATTCACCTGCTGCTGCTCGCTGTGTGTGTTTGTGCTTTACTCTTGTGCTTCATTTCTAACAGTCCATTATGTGTGATGTGCAGCCCTCTAATGAGCCCTCAGGGAGGGGCGTGGTCACAGCGGGGTCTGCCGATTGGTCAGACGGTCAGATTAAAGCAGCTAATAAAACTTTATTAGCACCCCACATTGTGACCATGTTCAGACTGTGGGAGCGGCTCACTCACTCAGTAGGTGTTGAGAAACAGGAGGCCAGACAAGACATCATGAAACATGTATTTAAAGAGCGTCTGGGGACTGAAACATAACAGAGAGCAGAACAGAGGTCCATTCAACCAACACATTTAATTGTTTAAAGCAAAAAGTCAGACAGTTCACTGGAGAAACATGTTTCTGTCTGTAGCTGCCATCAGCGTTAATACGACGTCCGTAGATCCACTTTACTGGGTTCAGTTTACTGGTGATGATGGACCAGCGTCTGCTCACATTACCTCATCCTCCGAGTATCTTCCTCTCACTGTCTTCGCTTGTTCCTGCTCATTATTTCAGCTTTTATGGCTAAAACCAATTTCATGGTGAGGTTTGTTTTCCTGGAACTGAAGGAATGTTCTCTCCTTGTTTACTCAGTGAGTGTTTAGTTTATTCTAAGCTTTAGAACTTCAGCCCCATTAAAAACAAACTGAGTTATTTAATCTCAAACCATCAGGGGATTTCTGCT